>NW_005365599.1:582504-589534 GCF_000412655.1 Myotis brandtii | reverse complement strand
GCAGGGGAGCAGTTAGGTGTCAATCAGGTCGGCAGGGGAGCAGTTAGGGGGTGATCAGGCTGGCAGGCAGAAGTGGGTTAGGGACAAGCAGACAGGCAGGCAGGGGAGTGGTTAGGAGCCAGCAGTCCCAGATTGTGAATGGGACTGTGGGATCGGGTCTAAACCGGCAGTTGGACATCCCCGGAGGGGTCCCAGACTGGAGAGGGTGCAGGCTGGGCTGAGGGATACCCCCCCCCCACTGCATGAATTTCGTGCACCAGGCCTCTAGTCCTATATAATAAAAGCCTAATATGCTAAGTCTGCCATTCAACCAATCAAAGCGTAATATGCTAATGATATGCTAAGGCTGCTCAACCGCTCGCTATGACGTCCACTGACCACCAGGGGGCAGACAGCTGACCAGTCGACCAATTGCTATGACGTAGGGGAGAAGCTCTGACTGGTAGGTTAGCTTGCTGGTGGAGTCCAGCCAATCAGGACTGAGCGAGACAGGCCGGACATACCCTGGAGCCCTCCCACAGTCCTTCTTCAACTGGCCAACCTCCTACATCCTTCCCTGGCCCTGATCGTGCACTGGTGGGGTCCCTCGGCCTGGCTTGCACCCTCTCGCAATCCGGGACCCCTTGGGGGATGTCAGAGAGCTGGTTTCGGCCCAATCCCGCAGGCCAGACCGAGGGACCCCACTAGTGCATGAATTCATGCAAGGGGGCCTCCGGTAGTATATAAGCCAGAACTTCTGGCTAGTATGTAAAAGGAGTAGCATGCACTCTCTTTCCTCTTTCCTGCTGACTGGGATACAGCTGAAGGAAACTAAGACAGCCATTCTGCACTCAGAGATGGAAGTCATATAATGAAGAACATGTAAAATTCAGGCAGAGGCCCCTACCAAACTACCACTTACCTCTGAAAAGTTTAATGAGAGAAATAGATTTTGTTTAAATCACTCTATTTTGGGATCTTTTGTTTCTCCAGAAGCTTAAAATAAGCATACTCTAATATACTCTAACACACAACCTAAATGTCCACCAATAAAGCACTGGATAAATAAAGTGTGGTATAACTGCATACTAGCTGGCCATGAAAAAGAAAAGATAGGATTCTCAGTACCAACATGGAATAACCTCCAAGGTATAATACCTACATCCCACTAACAGCAGAGGTTCTCAACCCTGACAACATATTAAAACTACATAGAAACAGTCTAAAAAATACCTACATGGGACATCCCAGACACACTTAGAACATCTGAGTATAGCAATATCTGGGTCCAGACATAGTTCCTTTTTAAGCAGTTCTCAACCCTGACTGCTTCTAATGTGAATCAGGGTTGAGAAACAGGAGATGAGAGCCTGTGGATGTGGCACTACAGAAAGAAGACAGAAAACCTTCACTCGTCCTCTCTCACCATTCTTCTTTCAATCCCTACTCCTACCACATCTGGAAAGAAAGAAAAAGAAATTCAGGACCTGAGCAGGAGCAACTAGGGAGGAGAAACAAAAGCCCAGAGTCACCTCAAAGGGGCTGCCTTTTTGCCTGGCCAGATGTGTGTTCTTAGGCCTCTCACTAAGAATTACCACACATTTAGCCCTAACTGGTTTGACTCAGTGGATAGAGTATCGCCCTGTGGACTGAAGGGTCCCAGGTTCGATTCCAGTCAAGGGCATGTACCTTGGTTGCGGGCACATCCCCAGTAGGGGGTGTGCAGGAGGCAGCTGATTGATGTTTCTCTCCCATCGATGTTTCTAACTCTCTATCCCTCTCCCTTCCTCTCTATAGAAAATCAATAAAATATATTAAAAAAAAAAAGAATTACCACACATTTAAATGTACGTGACTTGTCCAAGATCATCAAAAGTTACTTATCTGTAAAGAACCCGTCTCTCTTAATCTAGTGTTCTTTTCATAAACTCATGTGAACATTTATTTGGGAGATATAATTCTTCCTGATGACTTATAAAACCAAGACTTTTATATTTCACTGTGAAACCTATTGAATTCCTCAAAAGAGTATGGTTTAAAGCTTCAGTGAAAGATCACCCAGACAGCCAAGCACCATCTGTTAAACAACGAACAAGAAACACTACGAAGGGAGCACATTTCTTTCACAATGATTTCAGCCCAAGTAAAAGATGGACTTTTTGCTGAAGTTTCCTCTTATTTCTCATATTGTTTATTCTGACACATCTGATTCCTTATCCAAACACCTTACATCTAGCAAAAATTAAGCCAAAGACAAGTGGCTTACTAACCTGGTGGACAAGCACACATTTTTTGCAAAGTAATCTA
Source organism: Myotis brandtii (assembly GCF_000412655.1). NCBI lineage: Eukaryota > Metazoa > Chordata > Mammalia > Chiroptera > Vespertilionidae > Myotis > Myotis brandtii. Next base: position 587,248 of record NW_005365599.1, on the reverse strand, counting down.
ACAGCACTGCATGTAAATTGAGAAAAAGAATTATGGCAGCTTGCTAGTATATATATTTCAAGGCACTACTCACTTGCCAAGGACTGCGCTGATCACTGTAGAAATCTCATAACAATACAATCAGACAAGTAGTGTTATTCCCATTTTAAAGATAAGAAAATTTAGGCTGAGAAGTTAATAATTTGCTAGGTATCATTCCTAGTAGAGAGTCTAAGTTGTAGAGCTGAAATTGTCACTGCTGCTTTCTTCAAAGTTCACATGTAACTCATCGTATAAGGACACAGTAATTACTAGTCTCTCCAATGTGAATCAAATTTGGGGGAAAAGAGAGAAACCTATTTATCTCTTCCTTCTCTTTCAAAGATATTGCAGTTTAGCATTACCTCCTTCATGATAGACAATCTCCTTTTCTCAAGATTAGAAATTTCCGGTTTCTGCTTCTTCCATTTTCTCTTCAAAGCTTTTTCTTGGAGTTCCCAGTGTACTAGTGCTCTATTCTTTGATTTGTGTATTTCATGTCGGCGTATCTATATAGAAAAAAGCATATAAAATAATGTTTCAGGAACAAAGAAGGTGCCTATTTAGGTGGTAGGACCACCTAATATACTTCATCTTTTTTCATTTTTTCTGATTCAACATAGGTATATTTATATATATTCACATTCAAAATTTTTACAGTCTTCTGTATACAGAAGTACTAGACCTAGATAAAAGACAAAATAGGAAGTATATTAATTTCTATATTTGTAAGGACTAGCCAATAAACTAGTGCTTTTCAAACTGCATACTAGGACTCATTTGATGGTGGTAAAAATCAACTAGTGGGTCAAAACCAACATATTTTAAATAAAATAGAATAGAAAATATTAAGACACATCATACATAATAAAGAATTGTTTTATTAAACTTTTCAGTTACATATGTATGTACATGTACAATATGTACTGAAAGGACAGAACAGGACTGATAGCTGTGTCCTTAACCCCTCTTCCAAGAAAAAGCCGAAGAATGTATCAGTTACTCAGCCTGCCCTTATCTCGGCCAATGGGAAAGTGGGGAAAACTAGCCCAAGGCCAAGAGTATGCTAGCCACCCCCCTGTCTTTGTGTAACCAGACCCTAGCTGCACCCTGCCCTTGCGTCACTAGCCCCCGGCCCTCACTCAACCAACCGGAATCGACCAAATCAGTGGTCAAAGTGTGCCCCTACCCCCCAACCCCAAGCCCTATAAATTCTTTGTTCTCTTGGAACTCGGGGCTCTCTCTTGCATCCAGTAATGGAGGCAGGAGGGGGACCAAGTCCCGGGCTTGAATAAAAGACCCTTTGCTTTTGCATCGGAAAAGGCTCCCTGGTGGTGGATTATTGGGGACCCCGAACTCTGGGCATAACATGTACAATTACACACACTGACTGAGATTAACCAAAGATCTTATATGCATATATGCATTACCTGTGGACACAGACAATAGGATGGCGAAGGCCTGGAGCAGAGTGGGAAGCGGGTGGAGGGGGCCAATGTGGGAGAAAAGGGGACATCTGTAATATTCTCATCAATAAAGATTTAAAAAATAAAATGCTTCAGCAAAGTTAGAAAAGGAGATGATAAATGAAGCCATTATGTAAAATTTTATTAACATTATACTGTATCTGGGTGAATACAGTATACTGTATATGGGAGCTCTTTATAATTTTGTCTGCACTTTCACATGAGTCTGAAATTTTTAATAATTAAAAAAAATTTAATCAATTGAGTATCATTATTAGCCTCAATGAATATTTAATGAGCTACCAAGATTAAGATTTGTAGGTCCAGAAAGATATGGAAGATATGTTTTCTACTCCTCAAAAGCACTAATCATCTTCCCAGGGAAACTGGGTAAATACAAAGATCAATGATAGGTATTAGACAGGATATGCTCAATGCCTTATGTAGGTAGTAAGTATAACACTTCAGAAGAGATATCAAATGTTGGGCAGCTTCAAAAAGTAGGACTTCAAACTTACCACAAAGCTATAAAAATCAAAAGAGTGTGGTACTGGCATAAGGATAGACATATAGATCACTGAAATAGAATTGAGAGTCCAAAGTAAGCCCTTATATTATGGACAACTGATGTTCAACAAGGGTGCTAAGAAAATTCAATGAGGATAAAATAGTCTTTTTTAACAAATGGTGCTTGAAAAACTGGATATCCATTTGCAAAAGAATGAAGCTGGACCTCTACCTCACACTATATATAAAATTTAAATAAAAATGGATCAAACACCTAAACAATAAGAGCCAAAACTATTAAACTCTTAAAAGAAAACATAGGTGGTTACCAAAGGGAAAGGGGTGGAGGGAGGCAGAAGAAGGGAAAGGGGAGATAAATGGTGATGGAAGAAGACTTGACTTTGGGTGGTAAACACACAATACAATAGACAGGTGATGTATTATAGAATTGTACACCTGAAACCTATATAATGTTATTAACCAATGTCATCTCAATAAATCAGTGATGGCAAACCTTTTGAGCTCGGCATGTCAGCATTTTGAAAAACCCTAACTTAACTCTGGTGCCATGTCACATATAGAAATTTTTTGATATTTGCAACCATAGTAAAACAAAGATTTATATTTTTGATATTTATTTTATATATTTAAATGCCATTTAACAAAGAAAAATCAACCAAAAAAAATGAGTTCGCGTGTCACCTCTGACACGTGTGTCATAGGTTCGCCATCACTGCAATAAATTCAATAAAAAAAATTTTAAAACAATGAAAAAAAGAAGAAAACATAAGAGTAAATCTTTGAACTTTGGGCTAGATAATGGTTTCTTAGAGATGACACTGAAAGCACAAGTAACAAAAGAAAAATTAGATAAATTGCACTCGATCAAAATTAAAATCTTTTGTGCTTCAAAGGACATTATCAAGAAAGTAAAAAGACAACCAAAAGAATGGGAAAAAATATTTGAAATCATTTCTCTCATAAGGAACTTGTATCCAGAATATATTAAAAAAAACTCTTACCACTCAACACTAAAAACACAAATAATTCAATTTTTAAAGTGGAAGAGGGAATAGAGGAGATAATGGCAATGGAAAAAATAAAATAAAACAAAAAAATAAAATGACTAAAAGATTTGAATAGACATTACTCCAAAGATACCATGGCCAATCATGACCAATAAGCACATGAAAAGGTATTCAACTGTTCAACATCATTAGTCATTAGGGAAATGCAAACCAAAACCACAAAGAGATTACCTTTTATACCCACTAGGAGAATGTAAACCAAAAAGATGACAATAACAAATTGACAAGTGATGTGAAGAAATTGGAACCCTCATATTTGCTAGTGAGACTATAAATTACAACCACTTTGGAAGACAGTTTGGAAGTTACTCAGGAAGTTAAGTAATATAGATATCGTAAGTTGCAGCAATTCTGCTCACAGGTATATACCCAAGAAAACTGAGAACATATTTTCACACAAAAACTTTACATGAATGTTCATAGCAGCATTATTGATAATGGTAAAACAACCATTTGACTATTATGAATGTCCAGAACAACCCAAATGTCCAGAATAGTCAAATCCATAGAGACATAAAGTAGATTAGTTGAAGCCAAGGATTTATTGAGAAGATGTGTGAGAGTGCATAGGAAATAATGGGTAGAGAGTTTCTTTTGTTGGGTGATGAAAATGTTCTATAATTAGAAAGTAATGATGGTTGCATAACTGTGAATATACTAAAAAAATTAAATAAACTGTACACTTTAAGAGGCTGGATTTTATGGTGTGTGAATTATATCTCAATAAAGCTATTTATTTTTTAAAAACTATATATAGTAGAAACTTAAAAAAAATAAGACTTGAACTAGCATAAGGTAACGAAGGAAGATTTGGGCAGCTAAAGAAGAAAAGAGGGAAACTGTTCCAAGAAAGGAAAATAGAATTGGGACGAAAATATGGAAATATAAATGGCCTGTTCAAGGAATAAATTACTACATTGACTAGACCAGTATGTTTGTACAGGGAAGTAATCGTAAATACTAATGCTGAAGATATCTACAGATAGGGAAAGATGACAGATGTATACAGGGCAATACTAGACTAGAGAAATCTAACTAGGAAAATTCTAATACATGCTAATTGATATTCTTAGGTAAAATCAGGACGTCCAGAAGATATGCTTTTTGATTTTATATAGACATAAGCAAGATAAATATAACAACTCTGAGAAGTTACCTCTGGCTCCTATTCTGAAGGTTAGAAACCAATATCAAATAAAACACTAAACAAATATTAACTTTTGATATTAAACTTACCAGATCTTCAGGAGTTGCCCGATGAACTGTTAGATCATTCACAGTATTCTATAAAAAAAGATAAACTTCCTTTAAAGAAAAAAAATGTTTCCTATAAAATATTAGTATTTACTGGATTTTTTTTAATAGGGTTTTAAAGTTTATTCTTTAAACTAGGTTAAAAAAAATTTTGAAATCAGTTTTACTTTCTTTTTTATGACACTGATTTTCCTTTTTTTCTTTACATGCCAGATGGATCTCAGTTAAAAGACTGTATTTCACCCAGCTGGTGTGGCTCAGTGGTTGAGCATCAACCCATGAACCAGGAGGTCACGATTCAATTCCCGGTTTGGGCACATGACCAGGTTGCGGGCTCAATCCTCAATGTAGGGTGTACAGGGGGCATTCTCATCATTGATGTTTCTATCTCTCTCTCTCTCTCTCTCTCTC
>NW_005365599.1:565012-582400 GCF_000412655.1 Myotis brandtii | reverse complement strand
GCCGCCATCTTGGCTGACAGTTAATTTGCATATCTCCCTGATTAGCCAATGGGAAGGGTAGCGGTCGTACGCCAATTACCATGTTTCTCTTTTATTAGTGTAGATAAGCAAGATAAATATAACAACTTCTGAGAAGTACCTCTGGCTCCTATTCTGAAGGTTAGAAACCAAATATCAAATAAAACACAAAACAAATATTAACTTTTGATATTAAACTTACCAGATCTTCAGGAGTTGCCCGATGAACTGTTAGATCATTCACAGTATTCTATAAAAAAAGATAAACTTCCTTTAAAGAAAAAAAATGTTTCCTATAAAATATTAGTATTTACTGGATTTTTTTTAATAGGGTTTTAAAGTTTATTCTTTAAACTAGGTTAAAAAAAATTTTGAAATCAGTTTTACTTTCTTTTTTATGACACTGATTTTCCTTTTTTTCTTTACATGCCAGATGGATCTCAGTTAAAAGACTGTATTTCACCCAGCTGGTGTGGCTCAGTGGTTGAGCATCAACCCATGAACCAGGAGGTCACGATTCAATTCCCGGTTTGGGCACATGACCAGGTTGTGGGCTCAATCCTCAATGTAGGGTGTACAGGGGGCATTCTCATCATTGATGTTTCTATCTCTCTCTCTCTCTCTCTCTCTCCCTCTCCCTTCATCTCTGAAATCAATAAAAATGTATATTTTTTTAAAAGACTATATTTAATTAAGCATGCTACTCTCCAAGAAACCTTTCTTTGAAGAGTTAAGGGGGTTAGTCATCACATTTTAGCAAGATAAAATTTTTATTTTAAATTGAAATAAAATTATTGTATATTTTTACATAATATATAAAAGACATGTATTTATTTAAATTGAAAAAAAATGCGATTTTTGTTATTCAAACTTCTTACCATGTTTTTTTCACATTCTTCAGAAAGTTATAACTATTAACAGATATTGTTTGTGTGTCTTTAGATGTATGTACTGGGTTTTTGTTTTTTGGGGTTTTTTTGGTAATCCTCACCTGAGGATACTTTTTTTTATTTTTTTATTGATTTCAGAGAGGAAGGGAGAGGGGAAAAAGAGAAAGAAACATCAATGATGAGAATCATTAACTGACTGCCTCCTGCATACCCTCCTGGTCGAGCTTGCAACCCCAGGCATGTGCCCTTGACTGGAAGCGAACCCGGGACCCTTTGGTGTGCAGGCTGATGCTCTATCCACTGAGCCAAACCAGCTAGGATTGTACTGGGTTTTAATGTCTGGAAATGAATTCAAATTCCTGGGACCAAAAAGTCTTTCTTGCCCTAGCCGGCTTAGCTCAATGGATAAAGCATCAGCCTGCAGACTGAAGGATCCCAGGTTCTATTCCAGCCAAGGGCATATACCTGGGTTGCGGGCTCGATCCCCAGTAGGGGGCGTGCAAGAGGCAGTTGATCAATGATTCTCTCATCACTGATGTTTCTATCTCTCCTTCTCCCTTCCTTTCTGAAATTAATAAAGAAATATATTTAAACAAAAAGCCTTTCTTTACAGGAACCAGTATTCTCAATTTAAATATTAATATGGATTACTTTTAGGTATCTTGTAGAAAATTAAGTATCTTACAGAAAATAAGGACTACATTCACCAAGCAGATATACATTATATTAAAACAATGAATAAAGCAGGGTAGTATATAATTCAAATAAGTATAAGCTAAAGCTGTAGTTTTCAGACTGCATTCCATGGAATGAGACACTTGTAAAAATTCCTAAAAGATAAACTGTGATCACTATAGAAAGGTTCAATTTGTGATCATGCAAACACCATAAGCATCGAACCTATCATAATAAGAGACAGAGTTTGTATAATTTCATAAAATGTGAAAATAGTCACTTAAGTAAAAAGGCACAAAACAACATGGCAGGGACCACACTGCACAACTCGGGGAGGGACCATTAACACCCGCGTCTATGTAAATAGTACTCCTGTGAAATCGTGCAGTGCTCAGCCTAGACAGCTGTAAAAAGCAGTCCTGCAATCTGGGCCTTTCCATAATGACTTCAGCCATCATGTTATACAGGCATGGTAAGGCAGGACATAAAACAAGCTAGAGTTTGACTCTTAAGAGAACTATAGAGAACTAAGTCTGGTGAAATAGCTGTTGATGTATTCAAAGACTTAAATTTTCGGCCGTAGTTTATATTTAGCTCAAGGCTTTTCTATGCTGAAACTATTATTCCTTTCATATTGATTTAGAAACGTACAAGATACAACTATAAGATCATGAGGATTTTTTTAATAATCATAATAGAATTAAGGCATATAAGTAAGTGATATGCTTGGAATTAGTACTTGTGGGAGAAAATATAATTTCATTAATACTCCTGCAGCTTAAAACAATTTTCTTTTAAAATTGCCTTTAAATCTAATTTACAAGCCATTTCAAAAAACATCTCACTGTTTTTATCAAAACAGCATTATTCAGTTTATCTCTCCTCCTTCATTTAACATTCACTCCAAATGTCTTTCAAGTTCAATCTACCTTCAAAAATCATATTTTTCCAGCACTGGAGATAATAAAAAGTAAATGAGAAAGGTTCTGATGTAATTTCACATGATGGGTTTCCATTATGTTTTCAACAATAGTAGCATATCAGAATAAAAAGTGAACTTCCCAAAGTAACCACTCTGAAGGGGACAATATTTATATTAAAGTGTGCATTTTTTTTCCTTTTCATCAGTTTTATTACCTTAGAATCACACCTTTATAAAAAATATTTTATAGCCAATCAGATGGCAACAAAGCAATGTAAACACAGAAACCCCTCTGTCCCACTTCCAAAGGCCACCAGTTTGCCCAGGATAACTGGCTAAAATGGTTGTTCACAACCCAGAAGATTCCAAGTCTAAAAGAATCCCTGATTTACAAACTAGTCCCCGACTAGTGACTCTCCACAACAGGAAGCAAAGGCACCTAAAGTCTCACGGTCCAAACCCAAGTACCAGGCCACAAAAGACAAAAATCCCCTTGGTGATACCAGGCAGTATGCAGCGTAGAAGCCATGGATCATGCCCAGGTACTTGAGACTTTCTTTTTATCTTAAGAGAAGCTTTGTACTGCAAGTGGCCCCCCCTCTGGATATGAGCAACAAACAATTTGAGGGGTAAGAGAGCATGGATCACCCACTTTTTCAGCAAAAAATGCCACTCATGTGATTACGGCATCAATGGTTAATACAGGGAAATCTAAAAAACTACCCCCAAAATTCAGACATCAGTGACACAGGTTAGCTAGAGTGGCCTTAAAGCAGTGAATTCTTAAAGTAGAGGTAGAGGCAATTTTAAAAAATAAAAAAATAAAAACACTCCCCAACCTCTTAAGGTTACAGTTCTTCAAAAGAAGTAGAGGGTACAGCCTCAACTCCTATATTCTAAAAAAAAACTCCCCAAAGGATTCTGCTCTTCCCGCCAAGACCTAGATTGTAACATGCCCAGAAACCCATTCCACCCTATTACATGCTGCACCCGATTCAGAGTGCCATTCTGAGTGACTAGGGCCATGTCAGCACACCTATTCCTCAGAGTAACATTACACTGCTTCTTCTGCCACCTAGACTTACATCCCATTCTTGCTTCACTGCCGTTTTCTTCTTTACTTTCAGTGCTTTCCTTCCTCCTCCCCGGGAGCTGTAACGGTTCACTCGGACAAATGACATCTAGGAGTAATAATCATATCAAATTCTTAATACATAAGAGAAACTAGTAATTAAGCATCACTAGAGGAGGTGGAGGGGGAACAGACCTAGGAAAATAAGTTTTAAAAACATCAGAAGAAAAATTTAAGCATAATGAAAGGAACAAACTATCAAAAAACTTGGTTCTTTTACTTCACAATTAATAGAAAACTGTGATAGTTAACTATAATAAAAAGAATTTCAAAGCAATAGCTTGTATCTATTTGCTTAGTAAAAAAAACTCTAGGAATGCAGATATTATGACCTAAAGCAGAGTGCTAGAACAGTAGTAATAAGGTTTGTCATCAGTTATATAAATTCACAATTAATATAGAAAATGTCAGTCACATGCTAACAGTATGAACGCAAGAGGAGGAAGGCAAAAGAGAGAGGGAGTTCTTTTTTTAAGCACTCTAACACTCAAATCACTATTAGATACATATGTGCTTAGTGTAAATAAAGGTGGCAAAACTTTAGAGAACAAATGAATTATGATACCATTTCTATAATACTAAATGGAGGTGATTAATCTAAACTAGAATCTGGAAATGGCCAACATTTGCTCAGCACTCTTAAAATAGCAATACTAAGGACACTGAACTAAACATTATATAAAATTTTAAAAAGACTCACAGTCCCTGAACACTAGATATAGATAGATAGATAGATAGATAGATAGATAGATAGATAAATTTTTTAAAAAGCAACATGACTCCCAGTCTAGAACTTCTTTAAACACCTAAATAATCATAGGACTTTCCACCTGAACCCCAAAAATAAATCACATACAACTTAGAAAATAACACTTAAGTTTTATGATGGTGCTAGTGATGATGTAATCATGGTGATCATGATGACAGTGATGGTGGTAATATGGCAATAGCTAACACATATTGAGTGTTTTCTACAATCCAGGCACTGTTCTAAGCTCTTCCCACATATTATCTCCTTTAATCCTCACAATAATTCCATGAAGTATTTACTATTTATTACTCATTTTAAAGACAAGAGTAATAGTTAAATGACAGACAGTTAACCAACTATGAAGGTGATACAATAAGTGTCGGAGCCATAAATACCAATTTAAAACGATATAGAATGAAACAGAAGTCCAAACAAACCCTTATATTTATGATCAGTTTATATTCAACAAGGGTGCCAAGAAACAATTCAATGTGGAAAGAACAATCTTTTCAGTAAACAGTGCTGGAACAACTGGATATCTTCATGAAAAAAAAAAAATGAAGTAACTAACAACATATATAAAAATTACTTAAAATGGACCACAGACTTAAATGTAAAAGCTAAAAATAGCCCTGGCTGGTTTGGCTCAGTGGATAGAGCGTCAGCCTGCGGACTGAGGGGTCCCAGGTTCGATTCCGGTCAAGGGCATGTACCTTGGTTGCGCGTTTTTTGGTAATCCTCACCTGAGGATATTTTCCATTGATTTCTAGAGAGAGTGGATGAGAGAGGGAAAGACAGAGAAACACCAATGTGAGAGAAACACATCAATTGGTTGCCTCCTCCACGTACCCCAACCAGGGCCCCGGCCGGGGAGAAGCCTGCAACCTAGGCATGTGCCCTTGACTGGAAGCGAACCCGGGACCCTTTGGTGTGCAGGCTGATGCTCTATCCACTGAGCCAAACCAGCTAGGACTGTACTGGGTTTTAATGTCTGGAAATGAATTCAAATTCCTGGGACCAAAAAGTCTTTCTTGCCCTAGCCGGCTTAGCTCAATGGATAAAGCATCTGTAAAAACTCAATAAAATATTTTTTTTAAAAAAAACTAAAAGTAAAAAACACCTAGAAGAAAATATAAGTTCAAATCTTCATGAATCTTACTAGTAGATTAAGAAATGGTTTCTTAGATTTGACACTAAAAGCACAAGCAACCAAGAAAAAAATTAACTGGACTACATCAAAATTAAAAACTGTTGTGTTTCAAAGAACATCATTAAAGAAGTGAAAAGAGTGGAAGACAATATTTTCAAATCATAAATCTCATAAGGAATGTGCATTCAGAATATATAAAGAACTCTTAAAACTCAACAATAAAAACAAATAATCCATTTTTTAAATGTCTAAGGGTCAATATGCACATGAAAAGATGTCCAATATAATTAGTCAATAGGGAAATGAGACAAATGGTCAATATGCACATGAAAGGATGTCCAACATAATTAGTCAATAGGGAAATGAGACCTCACACCTGGTAGGATGGTTATAAAAAAGATGGAAATAACAAGCATTGGCAAGAATGTGGAAAAATTGGAATCCTCATACAGGGGTGGGCAAAAGTAGGTTTATAGTTGTTTGTATGGAAAAGAATATAATAATTAATAAATAATAATACAGAATAAACTCACATACTTACTACTGTAAACCTGCTTTTGGCAACCCCTGTATTATACTCTGTCTTAGGAGAAAGAGCAAAAGATTCTTTCCTGCTGGCCTTGAAAAGCAAACTGCCGTGTTGTGACTGCCTATGAAAATGGTCTGGAGCAGGAAACTCAAACAACTGTGGGCATCCTCCAGCAGAAAGGTAGTAAGAAGCCAAGACCTTTCAGCCATACAGCCGCAGGGAAATGAATTCTGCCAACAACCTGAGTGAGGTGAACCTGGCAGCAGATTTTGCCCAAGCTGAGCCTCCAGAGGAGAATGTAGGCCACCAATACTTCAATCACAACTCTGAGACCCTACAGTCTCCAGTTAACCATGTCCAAACTCCTGACCCACAGAAGTTGTGAGATAATAAATGAATACTGTTGTAGAAAGCGCCTGGGAAGGCACATGAGCATTTCTTTGATTATTGTCAGCTGAGTCCAGTGGCGTTGGCAGAGCCACGTCCTGGAAACATACCGTGCCAGAGGTAGGTATGTTGTCAGCCTGACCTTTATTTTAGCTCAGGTGCCAGGGGGTGGGTTTCATTATTTAAGTTCAGCCAGGCGCAAGGAACGAATGCAATTATAGGGGCTCAGCCAGGAGTGACAATTACAAAGAAGCTACAAGAATGAAGAATTGCAGCTTGATCTTCAACCATGATTTCCCATAATTTCCTTTGTCTTAAACTCTAGTAAAACTTCCTGGAATCACACTGCATAAAATAAACGCGCTGCACCGGCTCTGGGTCACTGTCTCTTCATCAGAGGGCCAGCTGTCCCACTCTGTCCCAGCTTTCCCTACTGTCTCTGTGTCTGGCTCTTTCATTTTCTCAATCCCCCGTCACCCCTACTCAGGACTGCCGTGCTGGTCGCAGTAAAGAGAGAAATACTTATATACTGTTGTAAGCCACTAAGTTTGTGGTCATTTGTTATACAGCATAGAAAACTAACATACTGGCCAACTCTAAATTCCAGCCTCTGTATGGTAAAATCACAGAGGTGTAACCAAGCTATGACCCTCCTCTGGACTTCCTTTCACTAACCTTTATGAAGGAGAGGCACATTTAGTCACTGAGCTCCAGTTACACTTAAAAACTTTTGCAACACAGGGACCATCTTTGCACTGAAAAGTGTCCTCTTGAACATCACCAATAATGGTGACCATATTTTTCTCAACCAAGGAACAGACTTTGTGGTGCTAAGGAGTCAAATAATTAGCACAGCCTAGAAAACCTAAAATACCAATAGCTTCATAATTACTAAAAATATTGGACCCTTCCTAATTGCTAAAACCATTGAGCTCTTCTTATTTCTCAGGCCTTTCCAGCTCTGCAGGCTCCCACTCCTGGAAGACCCCCCTCCCTTGGCTCCCACAATACTTTCTCCTGGTTTCTCTCCTATTCTTTTCTCCATTTCTTTGTGGGCTCTGTTGGCCCCTCCTCACATACCACATAATCAAGATCTTTACCCAGTTCTATCTCAGTCCTCCTGTCTTCCCACTGGAGACCATCTCTCTTCGTCCCGTACTGTTTTTGAGGGTCTACCACATACCAGGCACTGGCAGGACACTGGAGATACCATAGTAAACAAGTCTAATGAGGTGCTGGCTCCCAGGGAGCTGAGTTTCTAGATCACCAAGGGGGAGTTCACATCTTCCCCCACTGATCTCTCCCACGCCCCTCAGCAAAGTTATGAATTCACTGGACACACACACACACACACACACACACACTGTGAAATGAAATAAATCACAAATCAAGAATCCACACCTTTCAGCAAAACACCAAATGTTCATTTCCAACTGCCTTTTGTACACATATCTCAGATACAGTAGAGTCCAAATACAGCTTACTCCCCATGCCCACCCCCCCCACACACACACACACACACATACACACTGCCAACCTCTAGTTCTTGATATCTGATTGGCTTGCTCAGTAAATGCTGAGTCAGCTCAACCTACAGAATTACCATCCTTCTAGTTGTTCCAGTTTAAAGCCTTAGCATCACCTTCTCTTCGTGTCTCACAGTCAGTCAGATGCCAGAATTTATTCTTTCCCTGAAATACCTCCCTTCTTCGTCCCCTCCTCTTCATCTCTACTATAAATGATTTTGCCTAGATTCTCGTTATTTCCCCTAATTGATCTTCCTTTCACTAATTCCCTCACTCACTTCATCATCCACATGTTATTTCAACAAATATTTTGAAAGCACATGCAAGAGCCAGGCACAGAAACTGCAAGAAAATAGAGTAGTCTACACCCTCACAGAGCTTAAAGTTTGTCAGACCACAATTAAATGAGTAATTGTAATAAGAGAGAATTGTGCCAAGTAAATTCAGTGTCATGGAAACAAACACGTCACTCTGTGTAGTAGGAAAAGCCTGCCTCTTCCCTCGAATTCCCCCACAAATGTTTAAGCTGAGAGCTCCAGCTAATGAATAAAAGTTGGAAGAGAGAGAAAGCGTGCTGGGGAAGCGGGGCATTTAAAAGGGTGTGAGAAGTTCGGTTTTACCAACAAAGATTTTCGATGGTGAAAGGCTAGAAAGACAATGAAAAGAAAGGCAGAGACCAGAGCACGGACTTGTGAGCCACAGCAACGTGAACACCATCCTAAAGACATCCAGGAAGCCACTGAAGGACTTTAAGGAAATCCACCCTGGCTGGTGGAAAACTGATCAAAGGAAAAGGAGACATCTTTCCAAACACTGTCCCCCAGACGAAAGACCAGAGTACAGCTCGAACGCCTCGCCTCCCCCAGCCCTCCCTGCAGAGGAATGCAACTCAGCCTGGCACCCAGACCCTCTCCCCCACCCCACCGCTCCCTCCCCGTGCGGCCAGGCTGCCCTCTACAGTTTTCCCTCCTCCCAAGTCTCCCCCACATCCTAAAACAAAGCTCTCGCTGTCACAGAGAGCTCTACCCATTCTTCAAGCCCTGTCTGGAACTCCCTTCAAACTTTCCTGCCCTGTTCCACGGGGTGAACGCCCACTCGGTCCCCAAACCCCATTCCGGCGGCCCCTCCGGACAAGCCCTTTCCTGGCCATCCCACCGACTGGAGGAACCCTCCGGGTCCCCGAGTGCGCCGGGCACTGTTTCTCCCGCTAGACCGTAAACCCCTCGAAAGCCACCCAGGAGGGCCCCCCCAGTTTCTAGCTCGGTGCACAAATGCCCGAAAGCGGAGCGCGCGCGCACTCGGGGGCTCTGGGAGGGCGCGCGCTAGACACAACCCCGCCCGGACACACATCCAGAAACGCACACACTCTCTCCACACACGCAGAGTCGCGGGTGCGCTTCCCGTCGTCAGGACCCTCTACCCAGGCGCCGGGGTCCCCAGGGAACCGAAAGGCGCCCCCACCGCGCGCTGTAGCCGGGTCCCTACGACTCGGTGGGGCTGAAGCCTGCAGGACTCCGACCCGTCACCTCAACCTGCCTGGCCGTTCCCCTACCGCCGCTTTCCACCACCAAAAACTTCAGGCACCAGAACCGCCCGGCCCGCCACAGGTAAACGCAGCCCGCCGCTTCCGGGTTGTTGCCTAGGTTACGGAAGCCCCGCCCCACTCCCCTGCGTATATCCGGCGAGGCCAGTGCGCAGGCGCCTCCCACAGGGACTGTGGGAATAAAAGGTTCTTGTCACCCTACCTTGGTCCCAAATACTCTCTAGCCAGCGGTTCTCAACCTGTGGGTCGCGACCCCTTTGGGGGTCGAACGACCCTTTCACCGGGGTCGCCCAAGACCATTGGAAAACACATATATAATTACAATTGTTTTTGTGATTAATCACTATGCTTTAATTATGTTCAATTTGTAACAATGAAATTGGGGGTCACCACAACATGAGGAACTGAATTAAAGGGTCCCGGCATTAGAAAGGTTGAGAACCACTGCTCCACGGGATTCCAGGCCAAGCTTTGGAGGTTGGCATGTAGCATTAGCAAGTTTCTTGTGAAGTCTCTGAATTCCCTAGAAGGAAAGTGATGCTCTCCACACCAAGATTCACATATCACACTTACTTGCTTTCACCTCTACTTACTTATAAATGTTTATTACCAGTGTGCCAGAGACTATGCTAGGTTCAGCAGGGCCTGAAAACAGGCCAGGTCCTGTTCACAGGAAGCTTACAGCATAGTAGCAAACAGCTATCAATGACACAAATGTAAAATTAAAACTGTGACAAGTGCTAAGAAGTAGGCATACTAAGTAAATACTAAGCTTATAGGAATGTTTTAATTACTCAGGAAGCT
Source organism: Myotis brandtii (assembly GCF_000412655.1). Taxonomy (NCBI): domain Eukaryota; kingdom Metazoa; phylum Chordata; class Mammalia; order Chiroptera; family Vespertilionidae; genus Myotis; species Myotis brandtii. The sequence goes on along the minus strand of NW_005365599.1, from coordinate 572,073 downwards.
GAAAAGCAGAGGGAGCCACATATGTAAACATGTGTGCCAAATGCAAAAGTTGGGGGAAAGTCCAGTATGTTTGGAGTTCAGAGAACTGTGGGTGCTTGGTATGAGGTACCTGCCCTAATCGTCTGGAGCCGGGACAGGCGGAGCTGAGTAGGCCATGTGAAGGACTTTACAAAGCAGTCATCAAAAACAGTTAATTTGCTCCAAAAGACAACTTCCTTTAACCCCTGGTTTTCTACTACTAACACACACCCATACATGGATCAGCAAATACATATTCAACACCTAGATGCAAAAACAAAAAATAAAAGAAAACAAACAAAAAAAATGCCTTCTAATAGCTTCCACTCTGTTTAAGGAAGTTTGATATAGATATATCCAGTGATTAATCAGTATAATCATTCCCTGCATACATTCTCAACTCCGGCCCACTCTGAGTTACTGTAACATTTGCACCCTTGCAGCTGAAACTGGGAAGAGAAAAACAACTAACCAAGCAGACTTTATGATTATTAGTTTTAGTTAAACCCTTAAAGATGCCTGAAGACTATATTACAGTTCCCTGCTCCTTTGATTCTTCTAACCTCCTAAATGACAACTTTATACCTTCTCTCATGCCCCAAATCTCTTAGTCTCAGCCAGTAACCTTGCTTCCTACTCCACTGACAACATTGAATCAATCTGAAGAAAACTTCCATAAACTCCCATCAGTAAGTCAATCTCCTCACAGCATCTTTACCCACAACCCTGCCTTCTAGAAACTCAATAGAACCCAAACACAAGAAACACGAAGAACATTATATCAAGGTATATAATAATCTAAAAGGCACTAGGAAAAGATGACCACAACATGAAGTGAAATATGAGATGGATTGACTCCATAAAAGAAGCCATAGGCACAAGTCTACAGGAACTGAGTAGCATTGTTGAGAATAGGACATTGTGGACATCACTCATTCATCTGGTCACCAAGAGTTGGGGCCAACTCAACAGCATATAACATACACACATAATAATCAAATTACTGAGATTTAGCAAGATGGCGGCATAGGTAAACACCGGAGACTGCTGCCGCAAACAACCACTTCAAAAATACAACTAATCGTCCCGTACTGTTTTTGAGGGTCTACCACATACCAGGCACTGGCAGGACACTGGAGATACCATAGTAAACAAGTCTAATGAGGTGCTGGCTCCCAGGGAGCTGAGTTTCTAGATCACCAAGGGGGAGTTCACATCTTCCCCCACTGATCTCTCCCACGCCCCTCAGCAAAGTTATGAATGCACTGGACACACACACACACACACACACACACACTGTGAAATGAAATAAATCACAAATCAAGAATCCACACCTTTCAGCAAAACACCAAATGTTCATTTCCAACTGCCTTTTGTACACATATCTCAGATACAGTAGAGTCCAAATACAGCTTACTCCCCATGCCCACCCCCCCCACACACACACACACACACATACACACTGCCAACCTCTAGTTCTTGATATCTGATTGGCTTGCTCAGTAAATGCTGAGTCAGCTCAACCTACAGAATTACCATCCTTCTAGTTGTTCCAGTTTAAAGCCTTAGCATCACCTTCTCTTCGTGTCTCACAGTCAGTCAGATGCCAGAATTTATTCTTTCCCTGAAATACCTCCCTTCTTCGTCCCCTCCTCTTCATCTCTACTATAAATGATTTTGCCTAGATTCTCGTTATTTCCCCTAATTGATCTTCCTTTCACTAATTCCCTCACTCACTTCATCATCCACATGTTATTTCAACAAATATTTTGAAAGCACATGCAAGAGCCAGGCACAGAAACTGCAAGAAAATAGAGTAGTCTACACCCTCACAGAGCTTAAAGTTTGTCAGACCACAATTAAATGAGTAATTGTAATAAGAGAGAATTGTGCCAAGTAAATTCAGTGTCATGGAAACAAACACGTCACTCTGTGTAGTAGGAAAAGCCTGCCTCTTCCCTCGAATTCCCCCACAAATGTTTAAGCTGAGAGCTCCAGCTAATGAATAAAAGTTGGAAGAGAGAGAAAGCGTGCTGGGGAAGCGGGGCATTTAAAAGGGTGTGAGAAGTTCGGTTTTACCAACAAAGATTTTCGATGGTGAAAGGCTAGAAAGACAATGAAAAGAAAGGCAGAGACCAGAGCACGGACTTGTGAGCCACAGCAACGTGAACACCATCCTAAAGACATCCAGGAAGCCACTCAAGGACTTTAAGGAAATCCACCCTGGCTGGTGGAAAACTGATCAAAGGAAAAGGAGACATCTTTCCAAACACTGTCCCCCAGACGAAAGACCAGAGTACAGCTCGAACGCCTCGCCTCCCCCAGCCCTCCCTGCAGAGGAATCCAACTCAGCCTGGCACCCAGACCCTCTCCCTCACCCCACCGCTCCCTTCCCGTGCGGCCAGGCTGCCCTCTCCAGTTTTCCCTCCTCCCAAGTCTCCCCTAAAACAAAGCTCTCGCTGTCACAGAGAGCTCTACCCATTCTTCAAGCCCTGTCTGGAACTCCCTTCAAACTTTCCTGCCCTGTTCCACGGGGTGAACGCCCACTCGGTCCCCAAACCCCATTCCGGCGGCCCCTCCGGACAAGCCCTTTCCTGGCCATCCCACCGACTGGAGGAACCCTCCGGGTCCCCGAGTGCGCCGGGCACTGTTTCTCCCGCTAGACCGTAAACCCCTCGAAAGCCACCCAGGAGGGCCCCCCCAGTTTCTAGCTCGGTGCACAAATGCCCGAAAGCGGAGCGCGCGCGCACTCGGGGGGCTCTGGGAGGGCGCACGCTAGACACAACCCCGCCCGGACACACATCCAGAAACGCACACACTCTCAACACACGCAGAGTCGCGGGTGCGCTTCCCGTCGTCAGGACCCTCTACCCAGGCGCCGGGGTCCCCAGGGAACCGAAAGGCGCCCCCACCGCGCGCTGTAGCCGGGTCCCTACGACTCGGTGGGGCTGAAGCCTGCAGGACTCCGACCCGTCACCTCAACCTGCCTGGCCGTTCCCCGACCGCCGCTTTCCACCACCAAAAACTTCAGGCACCAGAACCGCCCGGCCCGCCACAGGTAAACGCAGCCCGCCGCTTCCGGGTTGTTGCCTAGGTTACGGAAGCCCCGCCCCACTCCCGTGCGTATATCCGGCGAGGCCAGTGCGCAGGCGCCTCCCACAGGGACTGTGGGAATGAAAGGTTCTTGTCGCCCTACCTTGGTCCCAAATACTCTCTAGCCAGCGGTTCTCAACCTGGGGGTCGAACGACCCTTTCACAGGGGTCGCCCAAGACCATTGGAAAACACATATATAATTACAATTGTTTTTGTGATTAATCACTATGCTTTAATTATGTTCAATTTGTAACAATGAAATTGGGGGTCACCACAACATGAGGAACTGAATTAAAGGGTCCCGGCATTAGAAAGGTTGAGAACCACTGCTCCACAGGATTCCAGGCCAAGCTTTGGAGGTTGGCATGTAGCATTAGCAAGTTTCTTGTGAAGTCTCTGAATTCCCTAGAAGGAAAGTGATGCTCTCCATACCAAGATTCACACATCACACTTACTTGCTTTCACCTCTACTTACTTATAAATGTTTATTACCAGTGTGCCAGAGACTATGCTAGGTTCAGCAGGGCCTGAAAACAAGCCAGGTCCTGTTCACAGGAAGCTTACAGCATAGTAGCAAACAGCTATCAATGACACAAATGTAAAATTAAAACTGTGACAAGTGCTAAGAAGTAGGCATACTAAGTAAATACTAAGCTTATAGGAATGTTTTAATTACTCAGGAAGCTGAAAAGCAGAGGGAGCCACATATGTAAACATGTGTGCCAAATGCAAAAGTTGGGAGAAAGTCCAGTATGTTTGGAGTTCAGAGAACTGTGGGTGCTTGGTATGAGGTACCTGCCCTAATCGTCTGGAGCCGGGACAGGCGGAGCTGAGTAGGCCATGTGAAGGACTTTACAAAGCAGTCATCAAAAACAGTTAATTTGCTCCAAAAGACAACTTCCTTTAACCCCTGGTTTTCTACTACTAACACACACCCATACATGGATCAGCAAATACATACTCAACACCTAGATGCAAAAACAAAAAATAAAAGAAAACAAACAAAACAAAAATGCCTTCTAATAGCTTCCACCCTGTTTAAGGAAAATTGATGTAGATATATCCAGTGATCAATCAGTATAATCATTTCCTGCATACACTCTCAACTCCCTGGCCCACTCTGAGTTACTGTAACATTTGCACCTTTGCAGCTGAAAATGGGAAGATTACCAATATCAGAAATAAGTGGTGACAGATTCTACAGATGCTAAAAGAATGATATAATATTTTGAACAACTTTATGCCAATAAATTTGAAAACATAGATAAAAAGGACAATTTTCTTGAAAAAACATAAATTACCAAGCGCTCGCTCTCTCTCTCTCTCTCTCTCTCTCTCAAAAAAAGAATAATCTGAATATTCCTATATCTAATAAAGAAATTAAAATTGCAGTTAAAAAGAAAAAAACAACTAGAGGCCCAGATGGCTTCACTGGTAAATTCTACCAAACATTTGGGGAAGAAATATCACCAATTCTACACAAACACTTGAAAAATTGAAGAACAGGGAATACTTCTCAACTCACTCTATGAGGCCAGAATTACCCTGATAGCTAAACCAGAGAGGCATTACAAAAAAGAAAACTACAGACCAATATCTCACATATTTATAGATGCAAAAATTCTTAGCAAAATTTCAACAAAATTTATCTAACAAATATTTATGTTGATGAAAGAAGCATGAGAGAAAGAAGAGAGAAATGGACTGTGTGAGTCCATTTATATGACTCTAGAAAATGAAAACTAATATAATGACAAAAAACAGACCAGTGGTTGCTTGGGAGTGGAAAGGAAACAGGGAGGAAGTAAGAGAGGGATTTAAAGGTGGAAGGAAACTTTAGGGTGATGGATACACAGGTAATGGTTTCATGGTGTGTATGTATAACACAGGTGATATGTGTGTTTTAAATATGTGGAGTTTGTTATGTGTCAGTTATACCTCAGGAAAGTTATTTACTAGTATTTAGCTTTCTCTGAGTGGTCAAATATGAGCCAGAAATGGTCTCAAAATCATAACATTTCCTGCTTCTACTTAGCCCACCTCCATCTTCCCCATTCCAACTTCTAATCAGAGTATTTCTGAAGTCTTCCCTTTATCTTTAATAATAAAAGCATAATATGCTAATTAGACCGGACGTCCTTGCAGTCATCCTTCCTTCCAGACAAAGCCGCAGCGGGTGGGGGCCACGGCAGAGGCCCCCAGCCGTGGCGGAGGCAGGCAGGGGCCAGGGCCCAGGCCCTTGCACGAATTTCATGCATCAGGCCTCTAGTCCATATATATAAAAACCTATGACCCGCACTATGACCCGCACTGACCACCAGGGGGCGGTCAACTTGGGCAGACGAAAAGAGAAACAGGCGACTGAGTCTGTGAAAGATCACAAACAGGTGGGGCTGAGCTGCAGTTTGCATTGGGAGGCCTGGCCATCGGTCCAAATTCCGCCGCTCCCCAGGCACCACTCCAGAGGCGCAGCACCCCCAACCCCCATCAATCCCTCTAGCCACATCCTCCACCAGGCAGCAGGGACCAAGAGACGGAGGGAGAGACAAAAGAGACTAGGAACTCCATCCCCAGCGCCCGCCTCCTCCTATCAAACTGGAGCCACCCCAAGACTTGCAGGAAGTGGGCGGCCTCACTGTGCAGCTACCACAACTCCCTGGTCAGCCCCAGGCGCCCCTTGGGCACTCACCTCACTTCTCCAAGCCTCAGTCTGCACCCTTAGGGAGGCCGCAGGAGCTCCGCCCTAAGGACCCACTTCTCCATAGCTGGGGGCAGCAGACCAGGAGATGTGAGGGGAGGTGGTGGAAGACGGGGGCAGATGGCTCAGCTGACCGGGATGAACAGGAGCAGCTCCTCCCATGCTGCCTTCCACTTTGTGCACTACTACATCCCTCGGGGGATGTTGGATGCCGGTTTTAGCCCGTTCCCTGCAGGCCACGCCAAGGGACCCCACCAGTGCACAAATCCATGCACCATACTTCTAGTTTTACTATAAACCTTTTCCACATCCTTCCTGTTTTTCAGTCTATACCAAATGCAAGTGATGGTGGCTGAAATCCTTTCTATATAAAACTCTGAATAAATAGTATCTATTTATTCTCATGTTAGTAGTTTTTGTTTCTACAACTACTTATATTTTTTATGACATTGATTTTTTTTTAAGATTGGGAAGATTCTGCCGTGGCCGGTTTGGCTCAGTGGATAGAGCGTCGGCCTGTGGACTGAAAGGTCCCAGGTTCGATTCCGGTCAAGGGCATGTACCTTGGTTGCAGGCACATCCCCAGTGGGAAGTGTGCAGGAGGCAGCTGATCGATATTTCTCTCTCATCGATGTTTCTAACTCTCTATTGCTCTCCCTTCCTCTCTGTAAAAAATCAATAAAATATACATATTAAAAAAAAATATTGGGAAGATTCATCTTGAGTACTACTATGAGATGAATCATTCTTTTTGTATTTTCTGATTTTTAAAATGTAAAAATACCTAAAGTTAGATATAAATAATATGGTTCTCTGGTCAGTTGTGAGAAACTAAAAATAGGGAAGCTGTCAGTCATGACCAAATCATGAACATTCTGGGCTGATTGTTGCAGAGGTTATGGTTTGACTTCCGGGACTGATTGCTGCAGAGATTGTGGGTCAAGTTCTATTCTCATACCCCTCGGCCTGGCCTGAGGGATCTGGCCAAAACTGGCTCTCTGACATTCCCTGAGGGGTCCCAGATTGCGAGAGAGCGCAGGCCAGGCCAAGGAACCCCACCAGTGCACGATCAGGGTTGGGGAGAGTCGCGGGAGATTTGCCAGTGACGGGGGCAAGGAGGGACTGTGGGAGGGATCCAGGGCGTGTCCAGCCCGTCTTGCTCAGTCCTGATCGGCCGGACCCCAGCAGCAAGCTACCCTACCTGTCAGAGTGTCTGCCCCCTGGTGGTCAGTGCACATCACAGCAAGCGTT
>NW_005365599.1:551582-552604 GCF_000412655.1 Myotis brandtii | reverse complement strand
GGGGGGGGCGGCGGTGTGTGTCTAAGTTGAACATCCCCCAAGGGGTCCTTAAGCACTGCTGCAGAGGTGGGAGAGACTCCCACCATGCTGTGCTCACCAGCCTTGAGCCCGGCTTCTGGCTGAGCAGCGCTCCCCCTGTGGGAGTGCACTGACCACCAGGGGCAGCTCCTGCATCGAGTGTCTGCCCCCTGTGGTCAGTGCACATTATAGCGACCGGTCAATTTGAATATTAGCCTTTTATTATATAGGATATGAATTACCTATGGGCAATAGGGTGATGAAGGCCTGGGGTGGAGCGGGAACAGGGTGGATGGGGGAAATGGGGGGGATTATGTGGGACATCTGTAATACTCTCAACAATAAAGATTTTTAAAAATAAAAAAATAAAAAAAAAATGAATGACATCAAGAAAGAAATCAAAAGATATCTTGAGAGAAATGAAAATGAACACACAACAACCCAAAATTAATGGGACACAGCGAAAGCAGTCCTAAGAGGGAAATTCATAGCAATGCAGGCCTAATTTAAGAAGCATGAGTCTGACCGGAATGGGACAATGGCTAAGTGTCCACCTATGAACCAGAAGGTCACCATTCCCTACCTAGTCAAGGCACATGCGTGGGTTGTGGGCTCGATCACCAGTAGGGTGTGTGTAGGAGGCAGCCAATCCATGATTTTCTCTCATCATTGATGTTTCTATCTCTCTCTTTTTTATTTCTTCTTCATTTATTTATTTATTTATTTATTTAATAAAATGAACACACAACAACCCAAAATTAATGGGACACAGCGAAAGCAGTCCTAAGAGGGAAATTCATAGCAATGCAGGCCTAATTTAAGAAGCATGAGTCTGACCGGAATGGGACAATGGCTAAGTGTCCACCTATGAACCAGAAGGTCACCATTCAATTCCTAGTCAAGGCACATGCGTGGGTTGTGGGCTCGATCACCAGTAGGGTGTGTGTAGGAGGCAGCCAATCCATGATTTTCTCTCATCATTGATGTTTCTATCTCTCTCTTTT
>NW_005365599.1:521601-551272 GCF_000412655.1 Myotis brandtii | reverse complement strand
GGGGGGGGCGGCGGTGTGTGTCTAAGTTGAACATCCCCCAAGGGGTCCTTAAGCACTGCTGCAGAGGTGGGAGAGACTCCCACCATGCTGTGCTCACCAGCCTTGAGCCCGGCTTCTGGCTGAGCAGCGCTCCCCCTGTGGGAGTGCACTGACCACCAGGGGCAGCTCCTGCATCGAGTGTCTGCCCCCTGTGGTCAGTGCACATTATAGCGACCGGTCAATTTGAATATTAGCCTTTTATTATATAGGATATGAATTACCTATGGGCAATAGGGTGATGAAGGCCTGGGGTGGAGCGGGAACAGGGTGGATGGGGGAAATGGGGGGGATTATGTGGGACATCTGTAATACTCTCAACAATAAAGATTTTTAAAAATAAAAAAATAAAAAAAAAATGAATGACATCAAGAAAGAAATCAAAAGATATCTTGAGAGAAATGAAAATGAACACACAACAACCCAAAATTAATGGGACACAGCGAAAGCAGTCCTAAGAGGGAAATTCATAGCAATGCAGGCCTAATTTAAGAAGCATGAGTCTGACCGGAATGGGACAATGGCTAAGTGTCCACCTATGAACCAGAAGGTCACCATTCAATTCCTAGTCAAGGCACATGCGTGGGTTGTGGGCTCGATCACCAGTAGGGTGTGTGTAGGAGGCAGCCAATCCATGATTTTCTCTCATCATTGATGTTTCTATCTCTCTCTTTTTTATTTCTTCTTCATTTATTTATTTATTTATTTATTTAATAAATATATTTTTTATTGATTTCAGAGAGGGAGAAAGAGATAGAAACATCAATGTTGAAAGAGAATCATGGATTGGCTGCCTACTGCATGCCCTCTACTGGGGATCGAGCCCACAATCCGGTCATGTGCCCTTGACTGGAAACAAACCGGGGACCCTTCAGTCTGCAGGCCGACACTCTATCCACTGAGCCAAACCAGCTAGGGCGATGTTTCTATCTCTTTCTCCCACTTCTTTACTCTCTGAAATCAATAAAAAAATATTTTTAAGAAAAAGAAGCATGAAAATTTTCAAACAACCTAACCTTACACCTAAAGGAACTAGAAAAGGAACAACAAAAAAGCCCTTAGTGAGTAGAAGGAAAGAAATAATAAAGATCAGACTGCAAATGAGAGTCTAAAAATCAATACAAAAGATCAATGAAACTAAAAGCTGGTTCTTAGAAAAGATAAACAAGATTGGTAAACCTTTAAACAGACTCATCAAGAAAAAAAGAGAGAGAACCCAAGTAAATAAAATCAGAACTGAAAGAGAAGTAATAACTGACATCTCAGAAATACAAAGATTACAAGAAAATATTACAAACAACTACATGCCAACAAATTGGACAATCTGGAAGAAATGGATAAATTCCTAGAAACATACAATCTCCTCAAACTGAATCAAGAAGAAACAGAACAGACTGATTACCACTATTGAAATAAAAAAATTAATAAAATTTAAAAAACTCCCAGCAAACAGAAGTCCTGGATCGGATGGCTTCCCTATGAATTTTACCAAACATTCAAAGAACTAACACCTATCCTTCTCAAACTATTCCAAAAAATTCCAGAGGAGGGAAGACTCCCAAACTCATGAGACCAGCATCATCTTAATTCCAAAACCAGATAATAATACTACTAAGAAAGAAAATTATAGGCCAACATCCCTGATGAACATAGATGCAAAAATTCTGAACAAAATATTAGCAAACTGAATCCAGCAATACATTCAAAAGATCACACACCATAATTAAGTGGGATTTATTCCTCTGATTCAAGGTTAATACCATATCTGCAAATCAATTAACTTGATACACCACATAAACAAAATGAAGGATTAAAATCGCATGATTATATCAATACTAGTAGATGCAGAAAAAGCATTTGAAAAAATCCAGCACCCATTTATGATAAAACCTCTCAGCAAAGTGGAAATAGAGGGAACATACCTCAGCATAATAAAGGCCATGTAAAACAAACCCACAGCCAACATCATACTCAACAGGGATAAACTAGAAGTGTTTCTCTTAAGGTCAGGAACAAGACAGGATGTCTGTTTTCACCACTCTTATTCAACATAGTAGTGGAAGTTTCAGCCACAGCAATCAGACAAGAAGAAATAAAAGCATCCAAATTGGAAAGGAAGACGTAAAAATATCATTATTTACTGGTGACATGATACTGTATATGGAGAACACCAAAGATTACACCAAAAAAACTGCTAGAACTGATAAATGAAAAATGCAAATTAAAACCACAATGAGAAATCACCTCACACCTATAAGAATGGCTATCATCAGTAAACCCACAAATGATAACTGTTGGTGAGGATGAGAGAAAAGAGAACCTTTGTGCACTGTTGGTAGGAATGCAGATTGGTGCAGTCACTATAGAAAACAGTATGGAAGTTCCTCAAAAAATTTAAAATGGAACTGCTGTATGACCTAGGAATTCCACTTCTGGTTACATAGCTGAAAAAACTCAAAACACTAATCCAAAAGAATAAATGCACTCCTGTGTTCATTGCAGCCATGGAAACAATCCAAGTGCCCATCAATAGACAAGTGGATAAAAAAGTGGTGGTACAAGTATACAATGGAGTATTACTTAGCCATAAAAGAAAGAGTGAAATCTTACCATTTTCAATAGCATGGATGGACCTAGAGGGTATTATGCTAAGTGAAGTAAGTCAGTCAGAGAAAGACAATTATCATATGATTTCACTTATATGTGGAATCTAAAAGACAAAGCAAACAAACTAACAGAATTGAAACAGATTCATAGACACAGAGAACAGACTGGCAGTTGCCAGAGGAGAGTGGGCTTGTGGGTCTGGGTAAAAAAGGTGATGGGATTAAGAAATACAAATTGGTGTGACATCAATGACATCAAGACACGGCCCTGACAGCAGAGTCACGGCCCTGCCTGTGTGGCTTGGTTGATTGGGGCATCATGTGGTCCCAAACACCAAAAGGTTGCAGATTCAATCCCCAGTCAGAAGCAACCAGATATTTATCTCTCACATCTATATTTCTCTCTCACTCTCTTCACTCTCTTTCTTCCTGTCTCTCTCTAAAATCTATAAAAAACATATCCTCCAGTGAGAATTTTTTTTAAAATACTCATGTGGGTGGAAACATGTGGAATAGTCAATAATATTGTGATAAATATGTATGGTGCCAGGTAGGCACTGGAAATATTGGGGAGAACACTTTGTAAAATATATAATTGTCTAAACCTTATGCTGTACAGCACATATTTGTATGCAGTACAAAATAATATTGGAAGTAAATTCTATTTCAAAAAAATAAACTTAATATGGTACATTAAAAATATAGAGAGGAATATCCAGTCTGAGATCAGAGAAGAATTCAAGTAATCTTCTCAGCCACAATGTTCACTCTGTGATTAGTAATGATTTTGTCTGTAAATTTGACCTTCCCTGAGGACTCTTCTGCTGTCTCAAAAATTTTTCTTAAAGAGTTTGAAGGTGAAGATGTTTGCAGATGTTTTGACTCATTTAAAAAGCAGTTTCCTTAACGTAATATTTATATCTGTCAAATACTCACTTAAATTATAAATGGTACCAGTCTGGCAATAAATAACACTCCAGAAATAAATAGCTGCAAAGTGTCAGATAATAACTCTAACAATCATAACAATAATTTTCTAGTGCTTTTCCATCTTCAGAACGTTAATGAAGGAGGTCTCAGAATAGCTCTAGAGGAGACTTCCCTGCAGCAATCACTCAGCATATAAATAAAGTTTAGGGAATGGATCCTGAACTCTGCCTCAAACCATAAAACAATTCTTTTTCCTTCTTCAACCCCTTCATGGGAGAAATAGTATAAGCAGGAGATAGAAGAAGGAAAGATAAAGAGGAGAAAATAAATCACCCACAGAAGACTCAGCAGAGTCTTGCTCTCTCCCAGAAACCACACCTGGAGAGGCTTAAAGATTTAGGGACGTCAGTGGGACAGGGGGATCAATGAAAAACAGAAACTCTGAAGAGACAGAAGATGGTTAGTTCTTAGTGAGAGTCAAGTGGCAGCCCACAATTTAAGAGGTCATGAGTAGGAACTAGGTTGGGTGAGAGCTTTCTCATTTTACTTTTTTTGCCTCCTTCAAGTCTGGCCTAGGTGGATGCCACCTGCCCTGCCTCATCAGGGTTCTGTGGGATAACGTCTGTGGAGACCGGCTGGAGTGCAGCAGGATAACTGCTGTGTGGGTTGACTTGCTGACTCTAAGCATTCTCTCCTTCCCCACTGCCCCCTTCACAAGGTGGGGCCAGCAGATTGCAATGGAAGCCGGAAGGGGGGATGGTGTCAAGACATGAGGCCCTCTATCTGAAGGGGGTTCCATTTTAATCTTGCTACCCTGAACTCTCCTCACATTGAGCCCCTCCCCACGGGGCTTCTCGGTGCTACCCCAGATAGCTGATGCCCCGGGAACTCACAGGAGAAATAACAGATCTGCAGAAGGAACTTACATGAGAGACGCCAAACTGAACGACCTTTACAAGATGCAGCAGAATTAATAAATAGAAAGAAGAAGCCTTTAAAATGAGCAAAGTGAGTGTCCTCAGAAAGATATGGATAAAAGGAGATTGTTCCAATGAAGCAGGTTACGGTTATAGAGATGAACTATAGGAAATCCCAGATTTTGAAAATAATATTGTTTATGTAAAGACCTCAGCAGACGGTTGGACATTAGCATGAACAATGGATTAGGGAACTTGAGAATCAGGTTGAAGATCTACCTAAAAAGATGTAGAAAAGAAACAACAACAAAAAAGAAATGGGGAGGGCCTAAAGAGAAGTGTTGGCAGCTACATAATGTGGGTCCCACAAGAAGAAAACAAATGGAGAGAGAGAGAAAAATTTGTAGAAATAATGTTGAAGAATTCAGAGCAGCCGCTTCCCTGACATCCTGGGGTGTTTTCTAGTACTCAATGAAAACTACAAACTTAGTGCTCCTGGTTTGGCGGCTCAGTGGATAGAGCGTCAGCCTGTGGACTGAAGGGTCCCAGGTTCGATTCCGCTCAAGGGTACATGCCCGGGTTGCGGGCTCGATCCCCAGTAGGGGGCGTGCAGGAGGCAGCCAAGCAATGATACTCTCTCATCATTGATGTTTCTGTCTCTCCCTCTCTGAAGTCAATAAAAAAAAAAATTGAAAAAGAAAACTACAAACTTAGCTGGACTATCTCCTCTCATAAAGAAATAGTAGATTTTGGAATGTATGTACTAAGTGTTCAATACAGGCTTGATTTTGAATATATCACAGATACAATCCTGAAGGAGATTTTATCAAAACAAATACATGGAACAATGAACAAATATTTCAAATCATGAAAATATGATGTCATTGAGTGCTAAAATGGATTGTACAGCCCATATGTTTTATGAGTATAGAGTGGTAAGATCAGAGTGACATGTCTTCAGGACATACCTGATTGGACATCAGTTCTTATGAAAACTAAGACAACATTTCCCAAAGTGTGTTCCGTGGAACACTTGTTCTGTTAGGATAGTCTTGGTGTTACATGTAAAGGGGTTCTGTGTGAAGTAAAACTTGACCAGATTTTGACTGCCCAACATCTGAATCCCATTCCTCTATGTTTGGGGGAATTCCCCATTTCATGAGTCTCCACTTGAGGTAGAGCCACTTCTACTATAAAGCAAAGAGGCGTCTGTTTTCATATCTTCTCCCCACCCCCAACTTCAGGCATGGGTGTGTGGTCTCAGCACTGCCAATCACAGCTGCTTTCCCGAGGCATTGACTGGGGACCCCATGATGCAGGAGAGCTGCTGTTCAACAGCAACAGAGGCAACATTGGGTTTCCAGGAATGGTCATGGCAATGGGGTGGTGGTACTTAAAAGCTTCCAGTGGCTTTCTATTGCCCTTAGAGTAAACACTAAACTCCCCAGAGTGACTTGTAAGACTTCAAGACTATAATGGCCCTTCATGCACCTTGTACTGCAGACAGACTGATTTTCTCCTAATCCTTCACATTTCCTCAGCCTTCTCTCTCTCCCTTATTCTCCTCTCTCCCTCCTTCCTTAGGACTACTACACTGTTCCCTTTATTTGGATATTTCTCTTCTATGTCCCACTTTGCGTGTGTGTTAATTCCTTCTTATCCTTTAGGTAAATATTCCTCCTGAGAGCCTATGCCCTTCACTTCCACTGGAACTCGAATGTGAATGTGATGGCTTGTTTACTTGGCATTCCATGTACAAGCCTGTGACCTCAATAGGGCAGTGACTATGTCTACACTGCTTTGTGACACATCTCCTGCACGCAGAACAATGCCTGGCACAGGCGAGGCGGTCAAATATTTGTTGAAGGAACAAAGTTCATTCTAATGTAGCTAGAATTGAGACTGGATATCGTTATGTATTCCTGGCCTGCCAATTATTACACCTCCCTTCAATATTTCCCATGTTTTTATTGGAATTAAAATATTCGATATAAAGTCTAGATCATAAACCCAAAGAGGAAAGCTTATATTAATATATTTGTGTCTCGGTATTGTCATAATGAAATTAGTAAGATGAAGTCTTGTGCAAAGTATGCTTCTTAGAAAAGCGCTCTGAATACAAAATGCTGAGAATCTAAAAGTATAGTGAATAAATAGCTCCCAAGGGGTAAACTGCTCTTTTTTTAAAATAAGAATGTCATTTATTTTATTTTTTAATATATTTTTATTGATTTCAGAGAGGAAGGAAGAGAGAGAGAGAGAGAAAGAGAAACATCAATGATGAAAGAGAATCATTGATTGGGCATATGCCCTTGACCAGAATCAAACCTGGGACCCTTCAGTCCACAGGCCAATACTCTGTCCATTAAGCCAAACCAGCTAGGGCAAACTGTTCTTTTCAATGAGATGGATGAGCTGTTCCAGAAAAGCTGGAAGCCAAGTTGTGGGAGGAAATTAATATCCTATGTGAGATGGACAGAATAACCTTTTCCTTTGCTAGGGGCAATTGGGCCTCTAAGTGTGTCTCCATCCATGGCAAACAGTCAATACTGATTGATTGGTGAATGTGGGGGAGCGGACAGCTCCATGGCCTGGGTGGGACAGCTTTGCTTTCTGTTTCGCCTGGTGTTTTGCAGGTCACAAAACACTGTCACGCACAGACTGCAGAGGTGGATAGTCTGGGTGTTACTGTTCCCATTCTACAGTTGAGCAAACTGAGGCCCAGAAAGGTTAAATGATATCTCCAAGGTCACTCAGATAGTAGATGTGAGTGCCAGAAATAAAATCCAGGCCTACGTGTCTTTCTTCATTACAGCCTAAGTTTACAAAGATGATTTTCCAAGGCTGAATCAGTTAGAAGTAATTTTAAACAGTCACATCAATAACTAGAGCAATTATTTTGATGCTTACCTGGTGGTGGTGGATTTTGTGTGTGTGTGTGTGTGTGTGTGTGTGTGTGTGTGTGTGTGTGTGTTTTAAATAAAAGAATAACCTGTGACTGTAGCAGCTCAGTCCCTGGATTAGTTATGAAAAGCTTGGGATGGAATGCTTCATTTAATAGGACTTTCTAGCCTCTAATAAGAAAGGGATTCAGAACAGAAAGGACACTTTGCTCAAGGGAAGCTGTTTTCATACAACAGCCTGCCTTCACTCCCGGCAGGCCAGCCTCCACTCTGCATGAAGGGTCTTGACATGTGGGTACAAGTTGGAGATAAGCTGATGGTGAGGGAAAGGCAGTCTTGGAGAATGACTTTATTGCTTAAAAATCCTACAAATCTAATGTTAGGGGTTGATTTACATCCCTCCAAAATATATCAAGTTCTAACCCCTGGGACCTGGGACTGTGAACCTATCCTATATAATAAAAGGGTAATATGCAACTTGTCTCTGACCGGGAGTTCGACCAGAGTTCAACCAGTGGGTGGGGCCCACCCACCAACCACCTGTGGCCCCTCCTCCCCAGCAGGCCCCACCCCTGATCGGCCCCCTACCCTAGTCGGGGCAGGGGCAGCCGACCAACCTCCAACATCCCCTCCTCCTGGCCGGCCCAGCCTGATCGGCCCCAATCAGTAACCTTTTGGGGATGATAATTCTTCACAGATCCCTTGATTTCTGCATATCTTATAGGAAGTCATTGAAATTTTTTTTCTATACTATCATTTCAAGGATAATAGTATAACATACAGCTTCAGAAGATAGAGACAGAGTCTCTGGAGCAAAGATGAGACAGACTTGCTGCCCATTATAAAAGATACAGGCTCCCTATGCTCATGGTTTCTCTCCTGTAGTGCAACCCACTGCATGTATGTAGACATCCACTGGTCCCATTCACATCACCTCCATGGTAGTTGGGGGCAAGAGGAACTTCTGCAAGTATGATGATGCTCATGGTACTTACTATGACAAGAGTAATAAAGCCCTTTGTCTCCAACCCAGGGGTCTTTTTCTTCTATCAGCATTGATGAGACTGTGGCAAGTGGGGTAAATCCTCAGATCCTTCAAACTTTTGAAGAGCGTTATCTTGAATTTTGTGTTTATTTCCATGTTGCAAAGTTTACTAAAAATGTATACATAAAAATATAATATTGTTTTGCTTGTTTACAAAGTTTACATAAATGGATTCATGCATTATGTATCCTTCAATAACCTGCTCTTTCTCTCAATTTATCTTCTTGAGTCATCCATACTGATTCATATTTTAGTGCACTCATTTTTAACTACCAACTAGCATTTTATTGTATGAATAAATGTTTTTATTCATTCAACTGTTATTTAGCTAACTTTTGTCGCTATGTAGGTTGTTTACAACTTTTGTTATTGCAACCAACGCTTGCAATGAACATTCTAATTCATGATTCCTTGTGCATACGTAAGAGAGAATTTCTTGTGTATAAACTTAGGAGTAGAAATGCTGGAACGTAATGTGAACTCATTGTCAGCTTTGGTAGATGTTGCCAACTTGCTCTCTGAGGAGGTTGTATCAAATAACATTTTCATAAACAATATGCAATAAAAAAAGCAATATGCAAGAGTTCCTGTTTCTCTACATTCTCACAAAGAGGGTATTGTCATATGTTTAAGGCTTTACCTTTCTAATGAATGTAAAGTGCTAGACATCTTTTCACATGTTCATTGGTCATTTTTCTCCTCCTCCCTTGCTATTTATATCTTTTACATGTGTTGCTATTGGTTATTTGTTTTCTTATGAGCATAAAAGGTTCTTTATATATCCAAGGTACTGATATTTTGGTTTTTATATATGTAGAAATAACATCTCTTGTGGTTTGTCTCTTCCCTTCATGAATGGAGTTTATACATATAGCTTCACTGTGGGATAGTAGAAGTTTAAAGATTTCACAGTGGGGTGGTAGGAGAAGCCCATATCCATAGAGATGTTCAGTGGAGCCAGGGAGTCGAAACAGTGATGATAGCATGACCTGACCAAGCGTTTCATGGAGGCTGTGATCCAAGTAGCTTGGGTTGTAGTCATGAGTCTTCCACAGCTGAGTATCTTGGGGAAAGTCATATCACCTCTTCTGTAAATGGAACCTGTGGACTAGATGACCTCCCCGAGCACTTTCCCCTGCACCAGGCAGGCGACGGCAGGACTTATGTGGATGTGCCCAACTTCACTTTAACTTGGGAAGTGACTGCCCAGCTTCTGTGTGGTTTCCCCTGACTCTTCCACGTGGGTAGCCACTTTGGCCTCCATGTGCCCTCAGTGCCTGCTCACATTGCTACTGTATTATCAACACATTATACTGTCGGCGATAACACCATTTGTCTCTGTGACTAGCTCATGAGCTCCTCAAGGACAGTGTTAGAGAAACTTAAAACTGGTTCCACTGAATTTTTCCCTTCTGACATGTTTTCAAAGATTAAAAAGGGAGTCTCTAAGCTTAAGACCTTTCATAATCATGATCTATATAATATCAGAGATGAGAGCACTTAAATAATTCTTCTCCCTTAGCTGCACTACAATTCTGTGCTTGTAATAAACATAGGAAGAAAATAAGATCTATGTAATAAAAATGGTCTGCTGTCATGACAACAGGAAGACACCACAGAAGGGAAAATCTTGGCTCTGAAGAATGGTGTGATGCAAGGTGTCGGGGTCCATTACGCGTGGTCCATACCCTGTTCTTCATTTAGTTTGGTCTTTACACAGCTTACTTCATTGTACAGATGTAATCCAATTTTCTCGGTTGCACATTAGCTTCTGGTGCAGCAAAGCAAATTTTGAACAGGGCTCTTTATTCTTTTCTGGAGGTAGTGCATTATCTGTTATCTTGAAAAGCTAACCAGTGTCTTCTATCTCCTACTTTAATATATGTATATTTGCAATTTATTATAATAGTACCTCTGAGTTTGTTTTTAATTATAATTAGTAAGATCATTATTAAATAATAAAAAAGTAAGTGGGTTACAAGGGTCACCCCAGGAATAAGATTAGGGTGTGGAGATGAACAGTAGATTGGGGTAACCATGGCTGCGATATGCCTGTTCTGCTCTTCTCCCAGCGGACCTCCTCCTGCCAGCACAGATTCAGTGCTGCCAGACACCAGCTTCCAGACGTGGATGCGTTGCTGAAAAATGGGGCACCTGCACTCGATGATTAACTTGAAACAGAACTTACCAGAGTGTGGGCTCCAATCCATGTGCATCAGAACCCCCCAGCATGCTTATTGAAAATGTAGAGTTTAAAGTTCTGTTTTTGATCTGCTAAATCCGAAATGCTGGGGGTGAGCTTGAGGGATCCGAATGCTGAAAAGCACACTAAAATTTGAGAATCACTGCCTTCCAGTAAAGTGTGAAAAAAAAAAATTGAGGGATATCCTTCTGGCACTAAGTATCCAAAAAGGAAGGAGGAGGCTGAATTCTAGGTAAAAAAAAAAAAAAAAAAAAGCGGGGGCGGGGGGGGAGCAAACAAGCTAACGATGAAGCTTGCCTAGTTCACAGCTTTCCTTAGGTTTTCCACAGTTCCGACTGCTGTAGATTTAAGCCAGAATAAAGTATTCTCTACAAATATGTGCTGTATAACACTGGTGGCTGTTTGTGTTATGAACCCCAACAGTGAGCCTGCTTCTAAGATAATTCATTCTGTCAGCCCTAGAGATGCCAAAGATGAAGTCTGCAGCTTCCTAGAAGAGCCAAGTAGGTAAACTAGCAGTTAAAACACAGATGGTCCACAGGGAGATACCAGTTGACCCCCCACTAGGATGGTTATCATAAAGCAGACAGGCAATAACAAGTGTTGGCAATGATGTGGGGAACTTGGAACTCTTATACATTGCTGGGAATGTAAATGGCTGGAGTATAAGATGATGCACCTCTTTGGAAAACATTTTGGCAGTTCCTCAAAAAGTGAAACATAGTGTTACTATGTCATCCAGGAATTCTACTCCTAGGTATATACTCAAAGTAATTGAAGACATATGTTCACACAAAACTGTTGATAGCAACATTGTTCTAATAGCCAAAAAGTTAGAAACAACCAAAATGTCCATCAATTGAAGAATCGATAAACAAAAATGTGGTATATTGATACAATGGAACATTATTTAGCAATAAAAATAAATGAAGTATTGATAAATTCTACAACATGGAAAAACTCTGAAAACATTATGCTAAGTCAGTGGTCGGCAAACTGCGGCTCGTGTGCCACATGCGGCGGCTCTTTGGCCCCTTGAGTGTGGCTCTTCCACAAAATACCGACTTCTGCGCATGGGCCACGAAGTTTCAATTGCACTGTACATGCGCGCCCACACGTGGTATTTTGTGGAAGAGCCACACCCAAGGGGCCAAAGAGCCGTGTGTGGCTCGCGAGCCGCAGTTTGCCGACCACTGTGCTAAGTGAAATAACAGGTACCAAAGGACATATATATTATTCCGTTTATATGAGCTGTCCATGATAGGGAAGTCCATAGAGACAGAAATTAAATTAGTAGTTACCAGGGATTGAGAGAAGGAAATGAGGAGTGATGCTAATGGGCACAGGGCTTCTTTTTGGGGTGATGAAAATATTCTGGAATTAGTAGTGGAATTAGATTGCACAGCTCTGTGAATATACTAAAAACTACTGAATTGTACACTTTAAAAGTGAGTTGTGTAGTGTGTGAATTATATCTCAGTTTCATAAAGCGATGAAAGAAATGTCCAAGAAAAAGGTAGTAAATTTGACTACAGGGGGAAAAAATGCATTGGGATTATTTATGGGAAAAACTCACTTCTATTCTCTTCAACTCACACTCACAACACTTCTGACACCACATCAAGCAATTCTGTGATAACAGCTAAGTGTTCTACAATTCATTTCAGTTCTAACACAGTCTACCTGTGAGTCTTACACGTCTCACAGGTTAAGGACTCCGTCCCACAAGACTGCCCATTCCCCACTTCAGGATGTCAATTGCAAGTCCAGGTTGTCACTGATGCTGCTGACCAGCTGGCTATAAATCAGAGGTTCCCATGACCCCCTTTCTCAGGTCCAATTATTTGCTAACGCAGCTCAAAGAACTCAAGAAAACAGCTTACTTACTAGATTACTGGTTCATTATGAAAGGATATAACTCAGGAACAGCCATAGGAAAGAGATTCATAGGTGAGGTCCAGAAGGGTCCTGGGTGCAGGAACTTCTCTGCCCCTGTGGAGGTTAGGTGTGCCACCCTCGAGCACGTGGATATGTTCACCAGCCCAGGAGTTCTCCAAACCCTGTATTTTGGGAAATTTTATGGAAGCTTCATCAGGTGGGCATAATCAATCATGGACTCAATCTCCTGCCCCCTCCTCTTCCTGCAGGACAGGCAGGGAGCTGCAGGCTCCAACCTCCTAATCATGGCTTGGTTGGTCTTTCCAGTGACCAGCTCTCATCCTGAAGCTATCCAGGCCCCCCCTCCCCCAAGAGTCTCCTCCTTAGAACCAAAGAGATTGCTCTCATCCAGGAAATTCCCAGGGATGTAGGAGGTCTGTCAAGAACCATGGTCAATGTTCAAACGTTAGAACAAAAGATGCTCCTAGTGCTCTTATCACTTAGGAAATAATAAGGGTTTTAGGAGCTCTGTGTGAGGAACTGGGAGCAGAGACCATATATATTTTTTAAAAATTTATTTCACAATGTCTGCCGAAACCAGTTTGGCTCAGTGGATAGAGCGTCAGCCTGCGGACTGAAAGGTCCCAGGTTCGATTCCGGTCAAGGGCATGTACCTTGGGCAGCTCAAAGAACTCAAGAAAACAGCTTATTTACTAGATTACTGGTTCATTATGAAAGGATCTAACTCAGGAACAGCCATAGGAAAGAGATTCATAGGTGAGGTCCAGAAGGGTCCTGGGTGCAGGAACTTCTCTGCCCCTGTGGAGGTTAGGTGTGCCACCCTCGAGCACGTGGATATGTTCACCAGCCCAGGAGTTCTCCAAACCCTGTATTTTGGGAAATTTTATGGAAGCTTCATCAGGTGGGCATAATCAATCATGGACTCAATCTCCTGCCCCCTCCTCTTCCTGCAGGACAGGCAGGGAGCTGCAGGCTCCAACCTCCTAATCATGGCTTGGTTGGTCTTTCCAGTGACCAGCTCTCATCCTGAAGCTATCCAGGCCCCCCCTCCCCCAAGAGTCTCCTCCTTAGAACCAAAGAGATTGCTCTCATCCAGGAAATTCCCAGGGATGTAGGAGGTCTGTCAAGAACCATGGTCAATGTTCAAACGTTAGAACAAAAGATGCTCCTAGTGCTCTTATCACTTAGGAAATAATAAGGGTTTTAGGAGCTCTGTGTGAGGAACTGGGGGCAGAGACCATATATATTTTTAAAAATTTATTTCACAATGTCACTAACATACCATACAAAGGTAATCAGAGTCCATATGGGATTCCCCCAAAGGAAGAAGAACACCCACTTATTTGGTAGGATGGGGCAATATGAGGGAAGACTTCCCACAAAAGGACTTTAGGGATGAGGATATCCCAAGGCCAGTCACTGGGGACAGAGCCCTTTTCAGAAACAGCAGGTAATTGGGCGTATGGGGTTGGCAGGCAAAGAAAGAGAAGAAGGCAGTGATGAATAAGAGCCTTGGGGGATTCAAATCAGGGGAGAAAGGATGGACTTGTTAATAGTGGTGTTGGTTTAACTGAAGGCCACATGAAAAAAGATAAAATTGAAATCATTTTTCATACTGCATAATACCATTTGTCTCTCCAACAAGGTCATGAGCTCCTCAAGGACAGTGTTAGAAAACCTTCAATCTGGTTCCATTGAACTTTTTCCTCCAAAAAAATGAAACCAGAATATAGGCCTCAGTGGAGTGGTCAAAATCTCCCTCCGAGGAAAAGATTAAGACATTCGGCCATTGGCATTTACTCCAGCTTCTAGTTCTCACTGCCAGTTTACAGGAAATACAGGAGATAAAGGAGTCTGTTCAGTGACAGACACCACAGGGTACAATCAACAAGATCTAGAATGTGGTTACTTCAGATTTGTTCTGCTGCTTTGTGAGCGGCTTTCTTTAACAAATAAATGCCCCCCTCCCTCTCCCCCCCCCCACCCTAAAAAGAGGAAGCTTTATCTCTTAAAGATAACGATTGAATTATTTACAGATGAAATGGTCCGATCTTTGGTATTCACTTTAAAATAATCCAGTAGGGGTGTGAAGGGCAAATAGGAGGTATAAATGAAACAAAACGGTATGTTTGTTAATAATTATTAAAGTTAGATGACAAGTAAATGAAGACTTATTATACTATTCTTGTTACTTTAGGGTACATTTGAAAATTCCCAGAACCAATGAAGGCTTTTTCGGCAGGAGAATGCCAAGATGAAATTGGCATCTGAGGAAGTGTAGCCCTGGGAATAAGAAGGCTAGAGAGGGTGCTGTCGGGAGGCTCATAGTTCAAGGACTGAACTGCTCCACTGGGAGTGGAGGGGAGGTTCTGGACAGGACAGTATGAAAGGAAACGCGCAGAATTGGAGAAGCTAAAGAAATGGGAATCGAGGGTGACGCTCAGGTTTCAGGCTGCATGATGGGGCCGTTCACCCAGCAAAGGAATTCAGAAGAGATTAAAGTTAGGGGTGAGGGAGTGATAGATCAGTTCCTGACAGGTTACATTTGAGGTGCCTGTGGACATCCAGAGTTTAGGAAAGAGGCCTGCACTGGAGATGGGTTTTGGCAATTACCAGCTGCAGCACAATTTTCATGGAAACATGAAAAGTGTAGGCACAAGAAAATGCTCCAGTCATGTGCAAGCATTATCCAATTAATAAATTACTCTAGGGCACTTTTAACATGAAAAAATCGAAGTGGCTTAACCCAGGAGACAAATATAAGAGAACCAAATAGTATATGATATCCATGCTATTCTGTTTCTCTCAATTTCCACATTGAACTTGTGATAGAATGTCAAGGTTTAACTGCAGGATTTCCTTATTTTGCTTTATTTTCTCCAATAAAAGAGTTTTCAAGAAAACACTGTGGTTTTGATACATGGTAGGGATGGGGGAAGGAACCTCATGTGAAAGATCAAACTTTATCTTTTCGTTTTTACTTTGCCTTTCTTCTATTTTGCTCCTTCCATGTTGTCTACGGTATTGTAAAAACTGAAGGAAAATGCCCAAACCATCTAGGTCTAGGGCCATCCTTCAATTTCCTGTCTTTAAAACAGCCATGACAGTGTTAAATCCTTGGGTTGACATGTGTATCCGGAAGGAGCCACAGAGCCCCTGATACAAAAAAGCAGTTTGTGTCTGGGATTGATTTATGCCTTTGGAGCAGGACAAAGAGAAGAAAACCCAGCCCCTATGGTATCTGTTGCTGGGGAAGCTCAGGCCATCTGCCAGGCTCTAATAAAACAGGACAAAACAACATTTGGTTTGAAGCACAGAATGATTTTCCAAAGTGAAAATAAAGCTTGTCCGCAGTTGAGGCTCTTGTAAGTCTTTAAATATATATATTTGTCTTTAGCATTTATATTCAAATAAAAAGTAAAGGACATCTTTTTCTGTTCTGGGCTTATACTCAAAATCTTGCGTTGACAACCCAGTTCTAACTCCTCAGCCTGCCATGGGAAGGCTCCATAATTTGGTTTCACCCAAGACCACTTAAATCAGAATTTTGAGGGGTTGGACCCAGGCATTAGTTCTTTAAAAAAGAAATTCACGTAAGAACTGCAATCAAAAAAAAAAAGAACTGCAATCAAGGTTGAGACCCCTGTAGTTACAATGTGAGTGAGGGAAAGACAGCTGAGGCGTTTGGACTATCTATGGTCAGAAGTAAATGTGAAACGTTAAAGTTTTTCAGGGCTTCGGGGGGCAGCGATGATGCGTGCCCGTGTGTGTCTGTGCGTGGGGGATGTGCATCACCTCTCTCTGCCCTGCTCACAGGTCAGCGCCGTGCGGGTGCATGTGAACAGCTCTTCCGAGAACCTTGACTACCCGGTCCTGGTCGTGGTGCGTCAGCAGAAAGAGGTGCTGTCCTGGCAGGTTCCACTGCTCTTCCAAGGACTGTAAGTGTGTCTTTTCCCAGACAACTTCACGACATCACTTCCTTTCAATGGCCCAGATCTTAATTGGTCTTTGCAGTGGTTGGCAAACTCATTAGTCAACAGAGCCAAATATCAACAGTACAACGATTGAAATTTCTTTTGAGAGCCAAATTTTTTAAACTTAAACTATATAGGTAGGTACATTGTTATTAACTTAATTAGGGTACTCCTAAGGCTTAGGAAGAGCCACACTCAAGGGGCCAAAGAGCCGCATGTGGCTCGCGAGCCGCAGTTTGCTGACCACGGCCCTAGTGAAATGAGAAATCTGACATTTGGAATGTTGACATATGAGGCATGCTCAGTGCAAACGCTAGTCGTGGTACATACCCTACATGTTCAGCTCTGCTCAATATCCATCCCCTTTGAAGTTCACATGAGAACTCTGCCCAGATTTGTAGCACCTCGAAGAACTTTTTCCATTGTAATTCTATTCAGATTCAAATAAATGTTCTGTAGCTCTTGGTTGGTTAGTGGGTCATCCATTGAGGACAGGGGCAGGCCCAGAAGTCAACCTAAATGAGTGACACTTCTTCCATTCTTCAAAATGCCCACCGAGTCTACAATCTTCATTCCATAATATGTATTGAGCATGAGTAGGTGATAGGTGCTGGAGTACAACAGTGGGGAAAAGATCCCAACAAAGTGTCTACCCTCATGGAATTTATATTTTTACAGGGAAACTACACAAGGCACTATAGGACTATAAGTGAAAACCCAGAAGGCATTCAGACATGGACATAGAGTATGAGTTATAATGATTTTTAAGGCGGAGGAATTTGAGAATTAAAATACTGATTTGGACTCTGGGACTTTCTTTATGTTCCATGTAGCAAAAGCTTGAAGAATAAAAAAAAAAAATGGAGTCGCCTGATTGTTTTATCAGGACAGTTTCTTTTTTGCAATGTGGTATTTTTCCTCTTTGAATTAGGAGGATGGGTTAGTGTAATGTAGTCACTGCCTAAGTGAACAGGTCAGCACTAAACAGACTTCACAGCCCTGTTACTATGTCACAGAGTCCTACACCAAAAACACTGCTTCTGAAATCACTATCAATGGGTCCAGTCTGACATTTAAAATATAAGGGCTTGAAAACAAATTTGGAGAGAAGTGAATCGCAATAAACTTCTTTCCCAGCTTGTTCATTGAGTCTCTCTCTCTCTCTCTCTCTCTCTCTCTCTCTCTCTCTCTCTTTCTGGCTGATCTTTCCCTCCATTGGCTGCTACAGATACCAGAGGACCTACAACTATCAGGAAGTGAGCCGCACCTTATGTCCATCAGAAGCAACCAATGAAACAGGACCGCTGGAGCATCTGATATTTGTAGATATAGCATCCATGGCACCCCTAGGCGCCCAGTACAAACTGCTGGTTACCAGGATCCAGCACTTCCAGCTACAGTAAGGAGGACTCCCTGGGGCCGTTCTCTGTTCACTTGTCTGCTCTTCCTGTGCATGTGCATGCTCAACCCAGCTTCCTTCCTTACAGAAGGACATTTTCTACTGGGCACATTGTCTTAGCACCTTCTGACCTCTCCTGTTCACAGATGGGCAGCAGGGCCTTATGTGCTCTGTGCAATAGGGAGGCAGTAGGAGACTGGTGTAGAGAGGAAGGGTGGTTCACCTCCTAGGTGTCTGTTCTCAGGGACGAGTGAGGGCCCTGTCCTGTCTGCAGTCCAAGCAGGTGTCACTGGTGGCCGGGTATTTTGTATTACTCTCCTGAAGGAATTTTTGTTTTAAGAAAGACCTTAAATAATTTTCTTCTATCCTTATTGCTATTCCATTTTTCTCCTCCCAGGTTAGGAATGTGCATAGTTAGAAAATAGTTTTAAGGCAGAAAAGGATCCTGATAGCAGTGGGAAGAGGATAGAATGAATGAAAGATGCAAGCAAAACACTCTTAAGAAGCTGGTTTGTGAAGGAGAGGGAGGATATAGAACAGAGGTCCTCAAACTTTTTAAACAGGGGGCCAGTTCACTGTCCCTCAGACATTCCACACATGCGCACTGCGGGCCGGGACGAGTCGGCTGCTAAGCAGGACAGGCAGCGGCGGCAAAAACACCCGGCGGGCCAGATAAATGTTTTCGGCGGGCCGCATGTGGCCCGCAGGCCGTAGTTTGAGGACCCCTGATATAGAATAACATCAAAGAAGGGAAATACAAGGAAAGGGAAGGAAAATTGTTGGGTTGTTTTTGTTTGTTATTTATTTTGAAAATGGTTGAGACTAGAATATATTTATAAACCAAAGGGTAGAAAGGCAAATAAAAGTGGATTTTGTAGAAGCAAAGTCCCAGAGAAGGGAAGAAAGTATAGGATTTAGCGCATATGTGCAAAGTCTATACTTACACTAGAGCGATGGGGTAGAGGGTTACAGTGGACTGGAGCATCGGTAGGGGAGGGTTGGGTAAGCAAAGGGAGTTCCTGACAGATGGCAGTAAGCAGATAAGAGAAAGTGATATTCTCAAGTCCATAGTACAAGTGAATAATAGAGTATAATTTCCTTCAACAACAAAGCAGGGGTTTAGAACGCCTTCTCTGATCTGTGAAAGGGGCTTGCTATCATAAAGTAGATAATATGCCCTGAATCTCACAGTCCTTTCTGGTACTCACCTCAAAAACCACTTAGCTTTTGTCCTTACTTCTCTCTCACTTACCCTTTCTTCCCATCCCCCTTTCCCTTTTCTTATGTTTGATTACTCCCCTGTATATATTTCTCTTATCTTCCCCATGAGCCTCCCTCTTCTTCTTCTGTCTTATCTGCATGCTCATCTCTCTTGATTCCACCTGTCCCTTTTCTCTTCCCCCTCTTCCTCAAACTAGCCAAGACAAGGGAACTAAGTCAGTTTTCAGTTTTTCTTACATTTATTGAATAATCATTTATTTCCTGGGTTTAAAACAAATAAGACGAAGTTTTTATACTTCTCTTTCTAAAATTAAAGGTGCACTTGAGTCGGCAACTGACTTTGTTCTGTTGGGTAATGACCCTTGATAAAACAAACCTCGCCCCCTCTGTCAGAGCCTATGGGGAAGGAAGCAGAACTTTCCATGTGTAATAGACACAATGTTTGTTTTGCACACACTGTTGACTCCGTAAGAAAGGGAGCACTTAAATGTGACGATCTTAAAGAAAACAATATGTGTTAAATGTTTGTGTGTGTTGTACTGGTAAAGAAAAAATAAATAACAAGAAATAAGGCCTCAGAAAATTTATATCAGTATTCATACATTCCATTACAACTGGAATTCAAGTGATAGGGAGGAATATAAAAACGTATTTCTGGCCAAAGGAATCTGGTTCCTTCTGGATATTTCATGATGTGTGTTGCTAGCCAAGAAAATCAGTGTCCTTTTTGTTCCCCTGACCTGGCAACGAACAGAATTGTTGCCCTGGTAACAGCAGATGGCACTCCCCACACTAAGAGGGCGCTACCTGGCACACACAGCACTGTGGGTTGTCACTCCGGCCGGCCATGGCATCAAAGGAGCACATACACAACTGGACTTGACACTGACTTTGGGGCTCTTTAGGTGACTTAAGGCCACAAGCTCTCAACTGTACTTCAGCAGAATCAATCCTCAACACTGAAGATTATTTCTGTTGGGTGCGGATATGTAAAAATTGCATCCATTGCTAAATTCTGAGCCCAGTCTGTCAACAGCCTAAATTGTTGGTCATTACCTTTAGAAATAGTGCTCAAATTTTATGACTTTTAAACAACACCTTCAATTATAAATTTCTTACTTAAATGTTTTGGCATGCCCTTTCTAAAGGAATCTTTAACACAATTGTTTAACACTATTTAATTTTTATAAAAGGAAAATTAGGAGTGGAGAGAAAGACTCTTTAGAGAGCACCAGGCTATGAATCTGGGGAGGGACCTCAGAAGAAGTTCAGGTTAAAATTCCCAGAAGTTCAGGTTCAGATTCCCAGAAATACAAGCCACATTGGAGGGTTGGGGGCATGCCATTCCCCAGGTGTGGACGCTGAGAGTGTGGTGTGGGTTTGTGTAAGTGATATTCATGGCTAAAGATGAGGCAAAACCCACAACAAATAAAAAGCTAAAGCAAAACTGTATCGAGGACCAAACTTGTCTTTGTGTTTTCCAGCCTCTTGGACTGTTTCACATACGTTCATTCCAGACAGCACTCTGTGCCACAAATGTGTGCTATCTGCATGCTCCTCAGCCTCTCCTTTTCTCTGTGTTGGACCATTGCTGTCTTTCACAGAAGAATGAAAGAACCTAATCCAATAATTCACAGTACATTATCACCTGGAGAGAAAATAACTCCATTATATTATTTTGGTGCTATTTGCTATTTACTGTCATAGACAATTTTGCCTTTGGGATAACTCAAGCTTTTATAATCAACTAGAGGCCCAGTGCACGAATTCGTGCACTGGTGGGGTCCCTCAGCCTGGCCTGCAGGGATCGGGCCAAAACCAGGTCTCCAACATCCCCCAAGGAGTCTGGATTGTAAGAGGACGGTTCTCAGGTGATGCACCCCAGAATCAAGCTTCCTCCTCTCTGGTTCTGGGTGCATCACCTGAGAACCGCAGTTGCCAAATCACCACAGCTTGGCAGCTCCTGCGTTGAGCATCTGTTCCCCGGTGGTCAGTGAGCATCATAGCTATCGGTCAGGCAGTCAAACGGTCGGATGGTTGTTTAGGCTTTTATATAGATAGATAGTAAAAGAGATCCTGAAGGCAGTGACTAACCCAAAGAGGACAAAATCTTGGAGGAGAATTTCAGCTGGTGTGGCAGACAATTGGGGAAATACTTGTGGGCAGGAAGAGTATACTCCTATTCCTAGGGACTGTCCAATGGCCATTATCTATTCACCACATTTTTTTTTAATATATTTTATTGATTTTTTACAGAGAGGAAGGGAGAGAGAGAGATAGTTAGAAACATCGATGAGAGAGAAACATCGATCAGCTGCCTCCTGCACATCCCCCACTGGGGATGTGCCCGCAACCCAGGTACATGCCCTTGACCGGAATCGAACCTGGGACCTTTCAGTCCGCAGGCCGACGCTCTATCCACTGAGCCAAACCGGCTTCGGCTATTCACCACATTTTTTACAAAAATGATCTTTTGCCATGGTTACATCAAAATTATTTTGAGGTGTTATCTTCATTGTTGAAAAGAACCTCCCATCTTCTTTTCCTCTTTCAGCCCACTTCTAACACCTAAACCCTGTGCTTGATTATAAAATCTTAAGAGAATCCAAAGGCAAAAGTAAACAAAGTACGTACTTGTATAGGTATGACTTCATGGGTATTTAAAGACATAAAATTGACTCCCTCCCCAATTTGGTCTTTCCTGAGAGTTGAAGTTAGCAAATTTCCATGCAGTTTACTTTGTAAGTTTGATGAGAACAGTCTTCCCTTCACAAAGAATAAGGCTTTCCTTGCATCTGGTTTAAGATGGCTTTCTTTTAAATAAATAACTTTTGCTTGCTAATTTATTATGTTTTCCTCTCATTTTCCCTTCTCCCACTTACATTTCTCAGGACAAATGTTGCCTTTCACTTCACTGCCAGCCCCTCTCAACCTCAGGTAAGTGAAGGGTGTCAAGGTTATGATTCTACTATTAGTGTTACCCATAGTGTTACTATGGTAATAGGTGGAGTCAGCAAGTGGTATTCTCCTTCATATTTCACAGCTTAAGATGTATTTGTATTTTTGGAATGTTACTCATGTCACTAGAACTTTGGACACAACATTTAATCTTATCACCTGAATTGATGTGAAATGGGAGGCATGATATTTGTAGATATTCCTTGGCTCAATTTTCATTTAGCAGGTCTACTATGTACCTACTATGTACCAAGCAGTGTTAGACTGTACTTGGTGGTGGGAAGAACAGGATGAAGAAGGGAAAGATGCAACTTCTGCCCTCATGGACCTTTTATAATCAAGATGGGGGTGAGGGACAGAGAAGTAGAAGGCCAACACTAAATGGATACACAAATACTTAATTCACCTGAAGATACAATAAAATAAAACAGATTTTAATTTCTACAGTGTTGTGGATGGAATAAATTAGTTTCTCCTACGTAAAGAGAGTACAGGGATGCTGAAAAATTATAATAAGAATTAGTTATTTGTGTTGTGCTCTCCATTAAACTATAATCATATATAGAATAAATACATGAAAATTTTCATTATTTAAACTGCTTTTCTGGTGACACTTCTGGCTACATTTCTTTTTTTTTCTTTCGTGGATTCTGAAGAAGTAAAGTTTAGGCAATAGTTTAAAACAGATTTGTTGAATGTGCTGATATTTATTGTAAATCTTCTGCAGGCTGTAATACAGTTTTAGTCATGAATGGCTACTTAATTTTTGTCTTGTATATACTAAAACTGGGATTAACACAGTAAATGGACTCTACTGTAAATCTGTTACAACCACTGTGTGATGATAAATATTTAGCAACTAATTTTTAGAGGGAGGAAAAAAACCCTGATTTGTAGAATTTGCCCATTTCTGTGGCATAAATACCTTCATCCTGGTCAACTTTAAGATGCCAAGGTGATGTCATTGAACACAGAGTTGGGGAGAGATGTGTACAATCAGCTCCACAAATCCGTATGAGCTGACTCCCACACATTTCTTGATAAATTTCTCAGCCTCCACAGTGCCTACCTACTGCCACCCAGTGATGGAAGAGGACTACAGGCTCGCAAACCACTGCCCTCAACATTTATTGGCTAGTTAATTCATGAAATATTTGAAAGCACTAGTTAATAGGTGCTATGGGAGATAGCTAGAAAGGGAGGAAAAACCTTGCAGAATGAATATAGTCTAATAGTCCTGTTCAGAGTTATAGTAAATATGATACAGTGAATGCTGTAAGGCACTTTCAGTTTGTGGACTGAAAATCAGTGATGATTATACATTACGGCTTCGTTTTCTTTTAAATGGGTGTGTAAATACTAAAGCCTAAGTAGTTTGTCTATAAACTCCAAACTAGAATAAAGTGTACTTAGAACAAACTGATAAAACAAAATAAAAACTCTTCAAGATCTATAAAAGACTTATTTGTTGTTAACTGTTCCCATTTTGGCCTGAATTTTATATCCTCTCCCACTGTAGAAAAGATTTTCCATTCCTATAAATTAACCCAAACTATTGTGCATTCTCAGACAACCTTCATCATCACTGTCTGCCTCTATTCTTGTAGACAGACGCAGGTTACAGAAACTGGGCAGGTAATCAGGCTCCAAGAGGATGATTTTTGGCCTAAATTCCAGTCATGGCTTTGCGTACTTGTTATTTGCTTATTTCTGATAAAAAGTAGGATATCACCCTAGCTGGTTTGTCTCAGTGGACAGAGTGTTGGCCTGAGGACTGAAGGGTCCCAGGTTTGATTCCAGTCATGGGCACATGCCAGGGTTGCGGGCTGGATCGCCAGTAGGGGCCGTGCAGGAAGCAGCCAATCAATGATTCTCTCTCATCATTGATGTTTCTATCTCTCTCTCCCTCTCCCTTCCTCTTTGAAATCAATAAAAAAATTTTTTTTAAAGTAGGTTATCAAGGCAAGGATCAAAAACGTAATATTAAGGTTTCTGTAGTTGTTTACCGCTTGCACAAAACCAACTCCTATAATATATATATATGTTGCTCATTATTGCTAACAGTAATCGTAGTTATGCTCTTGAGTTACAAAGGTTGGTTTCCCTAAGAACCAAGAACACCTCTTGGTAATTCTAGAGGATTCACCTTTGGAAGAGCCCTGTATTATATGAATTTGATTCAAGCTCCAAAATGAAAGTGCAAAATGAGGTGGGTTCTTAGGAGTATTGCCATCTATTACAAGGTGTGAACAGATTTTCAAATAGCAGTGTTAATGACAGTCCTTAATCTTGAGAAGGCCTTGGATTATTGATAAACATTCTATTCTTATTGCTCTGGTTTTCAGAATAAGGTTAGTAAAGAGGATGTTGCTATGCAAAATTAAGTTTTGACATATTTTGCCTTGCCTTTAAAGTGATAGATTTATTAGAGTCCTAAAATATGGGCTTGTTTTGGTTGGCCCCCTCAAAACCTTAAGCACGTATTTTATGTCAGGTTTCCCAACCAGTTACCATATTTATAATTATTGGGCAGAAGTTCCCTTTCTTCATTATTAGTAACATCTTTAAAAGTTAGAGTTAATAATTTTTTTCAGGGGATTTATAATCTAATTAGGTAAACAGTATTACCTCTTTCTATTATGTTTCCTGATTCTGATGATATGTCAGAATCTAAATACTTTTAGAGATATCTTAGCCTGCTCCAAATTGAGAACATATATTTCAGGGGCTGGATGTAAAGTTTTGTCTTTGAATCTAAATGTCCTCCCACTTCATTCCAGACAGAAAATGAATTATTTAGCAAAAAAACTAGGAGAAGGGTAGATTTATTGCTAATTCTTGCCTGTAGAAAGCTGGTTAAGATTCTTGAAGAACAGGCTTACCTGCTTTACAAGGTGGAGCCTCATATTTCAAAATGAACATATGGAAGTAAATATTGCCTCATATTACATCTCACATATCCCTAATTCAAAGGTTGAGAGATCTTCTTTAAAAAAAAATAGTTTTATTGCTTTGAGAGGAAGGGAGAGGGATAGAGAGATAGCAACATCTGTGAGAAAGAAACATTGATCGGCTGCCTCCTGCACACCTCCTACTGGGGATCGAACCACAACCCAGGCATGTGCCCTGACCGGCAATATTGTATGAAATGCCTACTTTTTTTACTCACTGAAATAGTCCTAATCTCTGGCACAGAGTCCCGAAGAGAGAAGTTGCTCAATACTTGTGAGATGAATGGCTGACTGAATTCATAGAGGTTTACTGAGATGTGCATCTAAACTTTATGCTTAATAATAGAGAAAATGGTCCTACTCATGTGAAAATAGTTTGAGTTCATGACTGTAAACATTTCTTAAGGTTAACAAATCTTTTTCTTATTCTCAGTATTTTCTATACAAATTTCCTGAAGATGTGGACTCAGTTATTATTAAAGTTGTATCTAAAGTGGCTTATCCATGTTCTGTTGTCTCCGTCCAGAATATCATGGTGAGTCTTAATAACTTGTCAACTTTCTAGTGTGGAGCATTATATTGTCTCAGGATAAATGAGAGAGAAGGGTGAAGGATATGTCTGTGTATCTCCTGCAAAACTGCTAAATATTAAGAACAGCATCTCGGGCAGTCAATGTATGCAGACATTGTTTTGGAGCAACAGAAAATAGTTGACTCCTCACCAAAATAAACAAAGGGAAAAAAGGAGGCGGGGCGGGGGGAGGAAGGGAAGGATGGTCATGACAAAGTACAAGGAAGATGAAGTTGTGGACTACAGGAGAAAAAATAGAAACCTACCACTTGTTCTAAGTTTTTAAAATGACAAAAACTGTATGCTTTCACTCACATATGGAATAAAAAACAAAAAAGTAACAAACAAACTAATTAAACAAAAACAAATTCATCGGTACAGACAACGGAATAGGAAGAGGGTGAGGAAAAGAGTAAATTGGGTAAAGGGGGTCAAATATATGCTAAGGAAAGAACTAGACTTTTGATGGTGAGCATGCAATAGAGTACACGATAGAGTTTATAATGTTGTACACCTAAGATTTATACAACGTTATTAACCACTGTTACCTCAATAAATGTAATTTAAAAATTTTTATTGTAACATTAAGCCCTTTCTATCAGGTGTTAAGTTAAAAAGTGAAAAGGTATTAGAAACCTTAGGACAACTTTTCTCTTCCATCTAAAGAGACCTAGACTTTAGAGGACAAGCACCAAGTTTTAGAAAACTGTCTCATGACTGTTCTGGGGGAAACTTCTATGGTTTATGGCTTAGTAAGGGACTCCACTCTGTGTGTCTAGTATGTGCAGCATAACATGATATGATGTTAGTGATGATTCCCTTTTTACCCCTCATGTACATTACAGTGCCCAGTGTATGATCTTGACCACAATGTGGAATTTAATGGTGTCTATCAGTCCATGACCAAGAAAGCTGCCATCACACTACAGGTGAGACGTCACTTCTGTGGTCACTATTATTGATGACAATTTACCTACTGCAGCAGCATTCAAAGGGAATGCCATTCACTGTGTGCCTTGGATCTCCTTCCTTTCCAATTGGTTTTAAAAAGAAAGATTGAGCCCAGCCAGCGTGGCTCAGTGGTTGAACATTGACCTATGAACCAGGAAGTCACGACTTGATTCCAGGTCAGGGCACATGCCCAGGTTGCAGGCTTGATCCTCCCTGTGGGGCGTGCAGGAGGCAGCCAATCAATGATTCTCTCTCATCATTGATGTTTCTATCTCTCTCTCCCTCTCCCTTCCTCTCTGAAATCAATAAAAGTATATTTTAAAAAGAAAGAAAGGAAGGAAGGGAGGAAGGGAGGGAGGGAGGGAGGGAGGGAGGGAGGGAGGAAGGGAGGAAGGGAGGGAGGGCAGGCGGAAGGAAGGAAGGAAGGAAGGAAGGAAGGAAGGAAGGGAAAGAAAGAAAATGTGCATGAAATCAAAGCTTGGGCGATGTCGAACAATGCTACTGCCAGGTGCCCCATTCCCCCTGGGGAATCTTGGGAACCCATAATGCAATGGGACATATATCTGACAGGCTACCTAGAAAGTAAAGGCAGAATATTTCAATCTACTCAATGGGTGATGCAAATTTAGGGTAAAGTTATCTCATCCATTGAAAGCAATTAAATGTAGAAGAAGAAGAATTTGTATCAATAATAGTAAGCAAAAGAGGACTTCAGCTGGGCAGAATGGACAGCCTTAAGGAATATGGGGTAATAGAGGGATAAAGGAAGACAAATAATTGGTGATAGAAGATGATTTGACTTTGGGTGGTAGACACACAATGCAATATACAGATCATGTATCATAGAAATGTACACCTGAAACCTGTGTGGTCCTATTAACCAATGTCACCCCAAGAAATTTAATTTTAAAAACATTTAAAGGAATATGGACCATATTTGTGTAGCAGTTTCGACATTTGTAACCAAATTTTTATTTCAATGGTAATTGTATGTTTGGCAATAAATTGTTACTTCTCTTTTGGGCCCATGATTCTGTCTTTGGCCATTTTCTCAGAGATACCAGAAATTTGGGGATGTTAAGAGAAAACAGAGTTGTAGAAATAGAATAGACCTTAAAAGATCATCTTCCCAACCATGCTTCATTCGTGGATAAGAAAACTGGGACACAAAGAAACAAACTTAGAGAAAGTCAAAGCCAGGACTAACTCGGGTCTCCTGGCTTGTTTTTGCCTCCCTAAACTAAACTATTTATTTAACTGCTGACTGTATGACTTTTAGGAAAATCATTTATCATTAGACTAGAGGCCCGGTGCATGAGATTTGTGCACTGGAGGGGAGCAGTCCCTCAGCCCGGCCTGCACCCTCTCGCAGTCTGGGACCCCTTGGGGGATGTCACCTGCTGGCTTAGGCCTGATGCCCCCGGGGATGGGGCCTAAGCCGGCAGTCTGACATCCCTCTCACAATCCTAGGCTCTCGCAGTCCGGGACCCCTCACTCCTTACCGCCCACCTGCAGTGGAGGCAGGAGAGGCTCCCGCCACCACCGCTCTGCTCACCAGCTGTGAGCCCGGCTTGTGGCTGAGTGGTGCTTCCCCTGTGGGAGCACACTGACCACCAGGGAGCAGCTCCTGCATTAAGCCTTTGCCCCCTGGTGGTCAGTGTGCACCATAGCGACTGGTCGTTCCACCGTTCAGTCAATTTTCATATTATGCTTTTATTATATAGGATTTTAAAATAATAAAAATCTAATATAGTTAATTTTAAAATAAAGCTCATTAATTTTTAAAAAAATATTTAAGTATGAACTATTAAACATAGGCTATTGGCATTATTTATATGGTGCCTATCTTATCATAAGAACATATCATAAGATTGTTATGTCTTATGCAGAAGAAGGATTTTCCAGGTGAGCAGTTCTTCGTGGTGTTTGTGATAAAGCCTGAAGATTATGCTTGCGGAGGATCTTTCTTCATCCAGGGTAAGAGAGAGTGATGAGTATACTTGGCTACTTGTAAAAACCTGACCCAGGGGAATGGAAGGGAAGTTAAAAGCTCACTTTGGCCCTTTATGACCATTTCTAGTCCCAGTAAGTGAGGGCCATCAGCCATGACTTGATAAGGCAGCTGATAGATACTTGAGAATAAAATAAAGGTAAGAAAATGATAAATCTAAAAGTATTAGTGATACTACAAAAGGTCACTTAGTGTATTTCAAGATCTTATGCTCTCTCAGACCACATGAAGTTGGCTCTTCACTCAACAAATATTTGCTACTAGAAAGTATTGATTTGTATGCAGCAGACCAAGGTCCATTTTCTAAGATTGGTTTGGTAGCCAAGAGTAGTGGAGCCACTTATATTATTCAGTAGTGATCATTTCCATAAGGATGTGCAAGGAAAATTGAGTTCTCAATTTTGGTTGCAAAAATTATACCTTGCAAGATAGCAAAGTGGGACAATGACAATGACAGAGGTTGTGTGAGCTCTGAGGCATAATGCAAATGGTTGTCCAGTTACTGAGGAACTACCTTGGGAATAGAATAGGTTGTTGGAAAACACAGGTCCCCAGTAGCTGATGTGATATGTGATCAACACAGAGAGATGTTTATTGTTGAGTGTAACATGGTTCCCTTGGTGTTTAGGTGAAATTTCTGTTCCTGTATTCTTTACTCTCTTAATTTCATCGCTTTATAGAGTTCTGCTAATGTCCAATGTTCTTTGTTAAACTGCATACTCTTTGGTGACTATTTAAGAAAAAACAAGTTCTCACGAGCTAGAAAATACAAGCCAAACTACACCGTGACTTCCTATTTTCGTAGCTGTTTTCTTCATATGTCTGTGGCATGTTGAGCCACGTGGGTATCAAATAAAGGGTCAAGTCTTCTTTATTGAGCAGGGAGGCTGAAGTCTCATTTGCCTCAATTAGTGCTATCAACTGCATCCAATTTGAATGTTTAACCAGAAGGTATATTAGATGATGTGAAGGTTTAGGAGTTAGGTTTTCCTCTAGTTCAGTGGTTCTCAACCTTGGCT
Source organism: Myotis brandtii (assembly GCF_000412655.1). Classification (NCBI taxonomy): domain Eukaryota; kingdom Metazoa; phylum Chordata; class Mammalia; order Chiroptera; family Vespertilionidae; genus Myotis; species Myotis brandtii. Next base: position 521,678 of record NW_005365599.1, on the reverse strand, counting down.
GCACATTAGAATCACCTGGGAATCTTTTTTAAATCCTGATTTCTGGGCCTCATCCTCCGGAAATTCTGTTTCTTTGT
>NW_005365599.1:519056-521534 GCF_000412655.1 Myotis brandtii | reverse complement strand
TAACAAAGAAACAGAATTTCCGGAGGATGAGGCCCAGAAATCAGGATTTTAAAAAGATTCCCAGGTGATTCTAATGTGCAGCCAAGATTGAGAACCACTGCTCTAGTTCTTGCTAAAAGAAAATTCAGCAACCAGAGTTAATTTTGGACCATTTTTGAACAACTGTTCAGATGCGAGGTGAAGAGCCTAATATCTGATCCATTTTTCCTTGTTCTTTTTTTTACCAGAAAAGAAGAACCAGACCTGGAATCTACAACGAACAAAGAACCTTAAAGTGACCATTGTTCCTTCCATTAAAGGTCAGAATTGGCTCTAGGGTTCAGTGGACAGATTCCTATGTCCGGCAGTCAATCATATAATGCAATGCTAACGTCATCCTTCCAGAGAAACATTATAAGAAAACTAACGTTTACCTTAGAGATAGAAGAGAGAATCAGAGCATTTTGTTAAATCCCTTCCCAAAAGAAAGGGAACTCATTATGAAGCTGTACACAGGCAGCCGTTTGTGGATAATGTCTGGGTGACCTTTAGTAGCTTTGCTGCTTTAAATGGAGGCATCTCAGGACTTAAGAATGAGTATGACGAAGAAAGGCCTTTGAATCTGTCTGTCCCACGCATGGTCCTCTTTTCTCCTAACTAAAGTTGTTTCTCTTTCCTCAGAATCCGTTTTTGTGAAATCCATTCTTCTCAGCTTCCTCATCTTCTTCTCCTTCTATTTGGGATGCCTGCTGATTGCGTTCGTTCATTATATCCGGTAGGTGAAGAGTTTCAAGAAATGTTAACCCCGTTGCCAGTCTCGGCTTAGTAATTGGAACATTAGGCTTTAGAACCATATTGACTCAGCCCCTAATTGTGTGACCTTGGGCAAGTTACTTAACTTCTCTGTATTTCAGTTTCCTCATCTGTAAAATGAGATAATAATTTACTTCATAGAATAATATAACTGCAGTGTTTACGTCAATGTTCTAAATGGAATAAGTGCTGGTAAAATGTTAGTTATTTTAGCAGGAGTAATTTTAGCAGGAATTAGTTATTAATAGCAGGAGTAATATACTTTGATACTACATTCTTACTATTGTAACATTAATTTTCCAGTAAAATGTCCCTTAAGAGAGAGAAAAATGGGAGATAATTAGGCTATGACCTGACCAAGGAAATGCCCTTTCTGAGAGTTTGGAGCTCCCAGTAAAATGAGCTCGTCTCTCCTTGCCTCCTCAGCAGGCCTGAACCTTGAGAATTCCATAGTTGCAGTCTCTGTGAAACAACTACGAAAGCATGGCAGGAGGTTTATATTAAACAAATGTTCTCTCTCCTCTCGAACGTGTAAAGAAAACAAAGCCAGCATAGAGTTTTCAGATTATTGGGCAAGCTCCCATCTGTAAAAAAACCTCATGGCTCAGACAGTGATACAATCATCTCAGTGATGCAGGCCTATCTCTGACTCAAAAATAACTGCTTTTTGTGACCTTTATGAAGCTTTTCAGTTAGTAAACTGATGTCAAAAACCCTGGGATTATCACTGGTCATATCTAGAACCATCTCAGCACCAAAACAATTAAGGAGAATAATTAATTATAAATCATTGCAAAAAATAGAAATTCATGAATCCATAATTGATAAAGAAAGGAAGGGAGGAAGGGAGGAAGGGAGGAAGGAACAACCTAAATACCTGCAGATATACATCCAATAAAGTCAACATAGTTACTAAAACTGGTACACATTAGGGAAAGGAGTTATTAACAAATACTGACAGTGTTAAGGAGGACATTTGCCTACAGCACAACGCCAAAAGCTGACATAAATATGGAGAGAGTGCTGGAATTGGAAAATCATTGTTTTGCATAGATCAGGTTAAGAATCATCAATGGATACTAAAACTAGGAGAAAAATCTGATGAGGGTCAAGATATTTTCATGGTCTTTAAGTATATTCCCACAAACTGCTTAGTAGTTGTAAGGGGGGAAATAGTAACCACACAGTGAAGAAATCAGACAATAATTGGCTGGGTGATCAAAATTATTATGACTGAGGAAAAGATAAACATCATGTGCCCCCAGATGTGACACTCTGAGAAGGGCACAACATCACGTATATAGTGTTCCAGCCAGAGATGCATATTTTGAATATAACCATAAGGAAAAATTAAACTAAAAATAACAGTCATTTTATTAAAATTTGTCATAAAAGACAAAGAAAGGCTATGAAAATGTTCCAGGTTGAAGAAAATGAAGGAGATATGACAACTAAAGACAATACCTGATCTTAGACTGGATCTATTACTAGAAGAAAAATAAGCTATAAAGGACATTATTAGGTCAACTGATAAAATTTTAATACAGACAGTAGATAAGAGTCTAATATTAATGTTAAATTTGCTGAATTTGACAACTATACTGTGGTTATGTAAGAGAATATCTTTATTCTATTTAAGCCTAAAAGTTCATAATATGTAATTTACTTTCAAATGGTTCTGAAAAA
>NW_005365599.1:490380-519036 GCF_000412655.1 Myotis brandtii | reverse complement strand
AAAGAGAAAACTGATAAAGCAAATGGAGTAATATACTAACAATAAGTGAATCTAGGTAAATGGTATGTGACTGTTATATTCTTATAAGAAGGTCTCCATAAATTTGAAGTTATTTTCAAATAAAAAGTTAAAAGCAAAGATTCCAGTCTACAGGCAAATATTATACCTAAAAGTACATACATTAATTATCAGCTCAATTAATTTATCAGATTACAATCATTAACATTTAACAAGTACCTGCTCTGTGCCAAACTCTCTAAGCAGATGATCTTGTCTAATGATCCACAGCAATGGGTACTAGTATTATCACCATTTGATCGTGAAGGAAATTGAGGCATAGAGAGATGAAGCAATCTGACCAAGAATTCACAGCCAGTAAATGTTTGAAACCAGACAGCCGGACTCTAGAGCCTTAGCTCTTAAGCAGCCTGGTCAAAATGGGTCTAGAGTGGTCAGGGCATGTAAGGGAGGGCAGCCCCAGAATGGATTCACTTGGGGAAAAGGTCCAAAAAGCTTCCAGTTTTGACTCAGATGAGCTTCAATGTCATGGAATAAGAGGTTCGGCTCTTCTGCTTCTCTTAGGAAGACTGTCTCTACTCTTGATGTTTTAGATTTGAGGAGATAGGATTTCACCTCTTTAGTTAGTTAACATGCATAGTCAACACACCGACAAAACATTAAGTTAATAGCTGGATATCAATCTCTCTACAGTTGTTATTCAACCTACTGAAGTGAGCACAGTTTTTCAAAGTTGTGCTATAAGGCTCTGTTGAAACCTCAAGCTGCCAGATTACTTTGCTACAGTCAATGCATGAGCAGAGTTTCTTTCCAAATATAGACAAACTAAAAATAGAAATCTGAAGACATAAGAACTAGTTGGCATTCTAAATAGGGGAACAGACTGAGGGAAAATGCTAATACAACTCTTCCTTCATTGAACTAAGCAGAAATAACAGTTTTCTACAAAACCCAAATGAGTCCCCTGCCCCCCATTATTAATACATGTGGGGTTTTCAGTACCTGCTATGAGATTAGGATGGAAACACTGGTTAGAGCAGTGGTTCTCAACCTTCCTAATGCCGCGACCCTTTAATATAGTTCCTCATGTTGTGGTGACCCCCAATTTCATTGTTACAAATTGAACACAATTAAAGCATAGTGATTAATCACAAAAACAATATGTAATTATATATGTGTTTTCTGATGGTCTTAGGCGACCCCTGTGAAAGGGTCGTTCGACCCCCAATGGGGTCGCGACCCACAGGTTGAGAACCGCTGGGTTAGAGGTATGTCCCGCCCTCAAAGTGTTTTTATGCTATATTCTCTTGAACACATGACTAAATACCATTTTCCTCCCTTTCTCCAGACCCAATCTATTCAGTATTTTTGGAGCCCCCACAATGAATGTGCAGGTCCTGGCCCAAGCACTGCATACCTATTCTCTTGTATGTTCCTCTCAACCACCCTGCCAGACATTGAGTTCAAACTGCTCAATTCTGGGTGCTCATCCTTCTCTGGATACTTGTATTAGTTATCTATTGCCACAATAATGCTGCATAAAAATCAACCATAAAAACTTCAGTGGCATACATCAATAAATATTTAAGTTTACTCAAAATCTGTGGGTCAGCTGGACTGGGCTGGGATCTCAGCTGGATGTGGTCATAGAATGCAACCAGCTGCTAAGCCATCTATGAGCTGGCTCTTCTGGACTGCCCTCAGCAGTGCTGGGTCTCCCACCCTCCCGCAGACTAGCCCTGGCTTATTGTATCTCCAGGAGAGATAACAGAAGAGTGTGAGGCCTCCTTAAGATGAGGCTGAGAAATGGTATTACTTCCCCCTCATTCTGTGGGTCAAAACAAGTCATGAGGTCAGTCCCGATTTAAGAAGTGAAGATATGGACTCTACTTTTGATTGAAGGAGCTGGATACAAGATGAGGTGTAGCCATTTTCAATGTCTAGCATAGTTCTCATTTACTATTTTTGCCTTTTCTTACTGGATACTGCCTGCCTCACTCAGGCTTTGTAAATCATTGAACTCCTCTAATGAAAAATTTTATCAGCTCCAAAAGCTAGGGCAAGCGTGGGTAAAGCCTGTTAATACAAACACACAATCCAAATACATCATCTTTAATGAGGCCAAATACATAATTGTTTGCCGGTTAATATCACTAAAATTGTTTTTAAAGGGGACTTCAATAGAGTCTTATTTGCCAGCTAAACAGTTAGGCCAAAATTGTAACTGCTCTCCTTAATGATATGCCTTTTTCATTCAACAAATATTTAGTTATCATTTCCTATGTGGCAGGGCCTGTCCTAGAGGTGAAAGATAGAGTGATGAACAAGACAAGCTAGAGTCCTGCTCTAATAGAACTTACATGGTACAGAGAAAAACATATAAGCAAGGAAGCAGTTAATAAAATAATTTCAGCTAGATAGAGAAGAATAAAGATTCTGGAGTGATAGAGAATGATTGTATTGGGGAAGCTACTTTAGATTTAATTAATTCAGCAAGGAAGACCTCTCAGAACCAAGACTGAATAGCAGAAAGGAGCCAGCGATGTGAGGATCTGGGGAGAGAGTGGCCCAGGCAGAGAACAAGAGCAAAAGCCCTGAGGCAGGGATGAATTTGCTGTGTCTAGAGAAAAAAGAGATATGAAGAGAAGTTCCTCCACCAAATTACCAGGATCAGGAGTGTGCCACTTCTGGAGTCCCCGTCTGGAAGAAAATAAGAGCATATAGCAAAGTATAGGTGCATCTAGCCCCAACCTTCCTCCTCCTCCACTCCAGCCTCATATTCAAAAGGGAGGCTCACTTTGGGGAAGAGGGTAATTCACATTTAAATTTTTGGTAGACATTCTCAAATGGTATACATAGGTTTTATATAATAGCTATTGAGATATAATTCACAGAACATAAAGTTCACCCTTTTACAGTATACAATTCAGTGGTTTTTAGTGTATTCACAGTTCCACAACCACCACCACTATCTAATTTTCATCACCTCCAAAAAGAAGCTCTGCATTTACTGAGATTACAAGATACAAGATCAGTGTACAAAAATCAATTGGATTTCTATACGCTAGCAATTTACAATTCGAACATGAAATTAAGAAAACAATTCCATTTACAATAGCATTGAAATAATAAAATACCTAATAACACATTTAATTAATTAAAACTACAAAACATCCTTGAAAGAAATTAAAGAGGACTTAAATAAATGGAAAGATGTCCCATGTTCATGGGTTGGAAGACTTAATATTGTTAAAATGGGATAGTAGGTAGAATAATGGCCCCCAAAAGATGTCCACATGCCAATATACAGAACCTGTGAATACGTTACTTTACAGGACAAAAGACATTTTGCAGATGTGATAACATTATGGAGATTATCCCAGATTATCCATATGGGTATAATGTAATCACAAGGGTCCGTATATAAAAGGGAGACAAGCCCTAACCGGTTTGGCTCAGTGGATAGAGCATCGGCCTGCGGACTGAAGGATCCCAGGTTCGATTCCGGTCAAGGGCATGTACCTTGGTTGCGGGCACATCCCCAGTAGGAGGTGTGTAAGAGGCAGCTGATCGATGTTTCTCTCTCATCGATGTTTCTAACTCTCTATCCCTCTCCCTTCCTCTCTGTAAAAAAATCAATAAAAAATATTTTTAAAAAAAATAATAAAAAAATAAATAAAAGGGAAACAAGAAGGTCAAAGGCAGAAGGAGGAGACGTGATGATGGAAGCAGGGGTTGGAGTCATACACTCTAAAGACAAAGGAAGGGGCCATGAGTCAAAAAGTTGAAACAACCAAAATGTCCACCAAGTATAAACCAATAAATGTGATATATCCATACAATGGAATATTAGCCATAAAATGACTGAAGTATTGATTCATCTGTCATATAGATGAACCTTGAAAACATTAAGTGAAAAAAGCCAGTCAAGAAAGACCACATATAGTATATTTCATTTATAAGAAATGTCCAGAATAGGCAGATTTATAGAGACAGACAGTAGATTAATGGTTGCCAGGAGCTGGGAGGAAGGGGAATAGGGAATGACTGCTAATAGATTTGAGATTTCTTTGGGGGATGATGAAAATGTTCTCGAATTAGGTAATAGTGATAGTTGCACAACTTTGTGAACATACTAAAACTCATTGAATTGTGTATATTAAAGGGTGTGTGGATTTTATGGTATGTTAGTTATCTGAAAATAAATGAATCTTAAAATAAATTAATGAATATGTGTGTGTGTGTGTGCGTGCGCGTGTGCTCCCACGCACCTCTAGGGATAGAACTGCTGGATTATATAGTAACTCTATGTTTAACTTTTTGAGGAACTGCCAAACTTTTCCTAAGTGGCTACACCATTTTACAATCCTACTAGCAATGTATCAGAGTCCCAAGTTCTCCACATCCAAAGGCCCATTTTTAAGAGATTCTAGCAGACAAATCTGCAATAAAGTCTATAGAGGACACAGGTAAAATGCTGAGGTTTTCACTGCCTTGGGGGCATGTGCATGTGCTTTTTTTGCAGGTTTCAGAGAAAATCCATTGATGGAAGCTTTGGTTCCAATGATGGTAAGAAAAATCCCTGGTTTCAAATCAAATTGATGTCATGTGTATGGTAACACTCCCATTTGGTACTTCTTTTGTCTCTATGCCCTTAGTAATTTCCAATCCCTCCCTTGGTTCCTAACCCACAAAATAGTCTAATCTGTAGCCTTTCTACAGAAAATGGAGCTCAGTGAGAACCAATAATTACTGAGATATGGAACTCATACTGAAAACTTTTGCTTGGAGCGTCCCTTGTAATTATCCACAAGTCCATTTGTCAGCCATTCATCCTTTTTAAAAGTAAAATCTTTTTGAGGATATAAATTGTTTATACCTATCCCCAAGTTGATTTATGAACAATATTAAAAATGTATTGTTAACTCTAATTCAGAGTTTAATTTTCCCAAATTGAGATAGAGGTGTTTGGTTTCTTTTGTTCAAGTAACTAGAAAACTGAAATATTTGAGACTAGCAAATATCATAAGAATAATAACTCTGAGAAATCCAGAGTAATTGATTATCCAACCATTGTAATATGCCCTTTCCTCTACTCTGAGAATTTGAACAAAGGAATTCAATTGTCTGATACTTTTTATCAAAACTTTTAAAAAATTAAATGTCTTCATTTTTTAAATTGAGATATATGACACTGTATAAGTTTCAGGTATACAACATAATGAGTCAATATTTGTATGTTGTGTAAAAGGATCACCACAATGAGTTCAGTTAGCATTCATTACCACACATGCACATTTGTTTTCTTGTGATGAGAACTTTAAAGATCTACTCTCTCAGAAACTTTCAAATATACAATATAGGATTATTAACTACTAGAGGCCTGTTGCACGAAGAGATTCGTGCAATAGGCCTTCCCTTCCCTTGGCTGCTGACACCGGTTTGCCTCTGGCACCCAGGACCCAGGCCTTCGCTCTGGCTGGGCTCCTGCTGGAGCTGGCCCCAGAGCCGTCAGCCTTCACTGCTCCGGCCCCGGGGCCATCAGGCTTTGCTCCACCGCTTGGAGCCCATGTAGGCAAATCAACCGCCATCTTTGTTGGGTTATTTGCATACTCTCCTGATTGGCTGGTTATCGTAGCAAAGGTATGGTCAATTTACATGTTTGTCTATTATTAGGTAAGATAGTCACCATGCTGTACATTAATGACATCTCAGGACTTACTTATTTTATAACTGGAAGTTTGTACTTTTGTACATGTCCTCATTTTTGAAAAGCCTAAATCAGCATGAGTTTCACAGTACTCATACGCCATTTGGCAAAGAGTGATCATTTGGGAAAGGAATGATAAGTGAGACTTGATTTTTAAGTCACAAGCAGCAGATGTTTAGTTTGTGTTTTCAACACTTAAATGAACCCACGGAATCTTAGAAAGACACAAATTGAGCCCCTCCCCCACACACAACCAGCAGGAATTTCCCCCCTGCTGCATCTCCTGCCTTCCTTTGACTTTTGTCTTCCTTACTGTCAGCAGGTCTACTTTTCCAGCCACCCAGGCAATTTTTTACAATAACATTCAACAGCCATTATAAGAGACTGTGCAAGGAAACCTGCTCTACTGTCATTAAGATGCTAAATACTACTTTCCCTTTTATTCGTAAAATGTTTAGGTAAATTTGCCTTCTCTCTGGATTTCACCTTTTTCTCGCCAGGACTCCCCAGGTTTTGCTCTTATTTTATGCCTGGTTGAACTGAGAAAGCCTGATTGGTTGGATCCCATTCGGTGCTCTGTGAATGAATACTTTGTTATTTTTATTGTATGAGTGAAGTCATTTTATTATTATAATGATAGTTAAAGGAACACCATGTTTAGAAGACTCTTTTGAACAGTGAAACATAGGTGAACAGAGCTGGGACTTGGGCCAGATGATTGTCAAAATCAAGAAGGCCCTGAAAATAAGCTAAGAGCTAGAGGTGCCCTTCAGATGGCAGCAGAAATTAATGAGTGACTAAAGGAAAAGGAAAGAAAAGGGAAGGGAAAGGAAGGTAAGGTAGGTAAGGTAAGGTAAGGTAAGGTAAGGTAAGAATAAAGGTGAATCAATTAGGTTTCATGTGGCTGCAAGTAACAAGAAAATATATCTCAAACATGCCTAAACCATATGAAGCTCTTTTCCCTGGAAGTTGAGCAGAAAGTTGGGCTTCAGGACTGACTGAGTCAGGTGGCTCTGGTCCTTTCCCTGCCATTTCCTTGGCTCTCCTTTGCTCTCAGTGCTGGTGGTGAGATGGATCAGATTTATACCCTCACTTGACAATGTCCAGAGGGAAGGATGTTTTCAGAAGCAACTTATTCTCACTTTACTGGCCTACGGTGAATTGTACACTTATTGGTAAACCAGTCACTGCAAAGGAACATATTTACCCACAGATCCATTAAGCCTACTTCTAGAATTAGGATGAGATCATCTTTTGGTAAGACCAGGATTTCTCAAACTCAACATTAATTGACATTGCAGGCCAGATAGTTCTTTGTTGTTGGGGGCTGTCCTATGTATTGCAGGAAATTCAACATTTAACTGCATCCTTTACCTCTACCTACTAGAATGCAGCAGTACACTTCCTCCCTGTGACAACTCAGATGTCTCCAGACATTGCCAAATGTCATATTGGGGGCAAAACATTTTCTCCATCCCTGGTTGAGAATCACTGACTTAAACACATGGACTGCCAGGCACAGGTGAGGATACCTGAGCAAAATCCCAGCTTAGTTAGGAAGTGTGGAATAAGAAAGTTCACCACAAAGGGCTTTGAAATAGGGTGGAAATAAAGAATCTTTGTGGCAAAGAGGCTACAGGGAAAGATCAAAGATAATACAACTCGTGTCACAGGACCACTAGTGAGAGGAGACTTAGGTGATTTAAACCAAGAGCAGAGCCCTGACCGGTTTGGCTCAGTGGATAGAGCGTCGGCCTGCGGACTGAAGGGTCCCAGGTTCAATTCTGGTCAAGGGCATGTACCTTGGTTGCGGGCACATCCCCAGTGGGGAGTGTTCAGGAGGCAGCTGATTGATGTTTCTAACTCTCTATCCTTCTCCCTTCCTCTCTGTAAAAAATCAATAAAATATATTAAAAAAAAAAAAAAACAAGAGCAGAGAAGACAAGATCTACCTTGGAGAAAAACCAGTTAGTGACTTTTTTAAACATATCAAACAGAGCATTGATAAGCCAGCCTCAGAGAGGCACCTTATCTGGAAGCTGAAGTGAGACATTCAGGGAGGAACCTTTGGAGAGGACCAGGATTCAGAAATGTCTGTCTCTCCCCAGGGCCAAGATTAGTGTGACTGTGGAGCTCCAGGAAGTTCAGTGGAGCTCAGAGCTCCAGGAAATGCCTTGGGGGCTTGGTGGCAGCACTATTTTAGTTAAGTTACCACAGGAAGGCTGCATCTGGAGAACCTGCCGACTCCTCTGCATTTGTTATCCTTTGACTTGTCTGCAGTTCTTTAAGTTTTATATGAAATATGTCAACATTGGCTCCAACTATCCTAAAAAGAGAAAGAACTTATTTTATACTTCACTAGAGGCCCAGGGCATGAAAATTCATGCACTGGAAGGGGGGGTCCCTCAGCCCAGCCTGAGACCTCTGTTGCTGCCACTGCCGGCAGCACAAGCCTCGGCCGGCCATGGTTACCTGAGCCTCGGGCGACCCTGGGTGGCTGGGCAGCTGCCATCCGAGGCTTGCCTGCACCTTGGGCCGGCCTTGGACAGCTGAGGGGCTGAGGGGACTGGGGGACTCTGGGGGCAGGTGCACAGGAAGGCTGGGCCCCCCTGGGGGTGGGTCCGGCCTTGCCACACCTGCCACCCCAGCGGTGCTGAGGGGACCGGGCGCCGCCATCTTGTGGCTGTGGGCACCGCCATCTTTGAGGGCATGGCAGTCAATTAGCATATTTCCTCCTTATTGGCTGTGGGCGCCACCATCTTTGCGATGGTGTGATGATCAATTGGCATAGTCCCTCTTTATTAGATAGGATTGGATGAAAAAGGAGATGAGACCCTAGAGCCAGATGAAGTGGAAATAGTGCTGGTAAAGAGCTTCTTCTGTCCTTGAAGGGACAATGTATTCTCCATTCATCACTTAGGACAGGGGTCCTCAAACTTTTTAAACAGGGGGCCAGTTCACTGTCCCTCAGACCGTTGGAGGGCCAGACTATAGTTTTAAAAAAAAACTATGAACAAATTCCTATGCACACTGCACATATCTTATTTTGAAGTAAAAAAACAAAATGGGAACAAATACAATATTTGTATTTGCATGTGGCCCACAGGCCGTAGTTTGAGAACCCCTGACGTAGGACTTAAAGTAAGGTTCTCTGGGGTCATCTGAGGAGTACTAGAAAAAGCTCTGTGCTCTAAAAACCTTTCCTCCACTGGCTCTCTCAGCAGAGAAACCTATATTTCTCATCATTGTTAAAGAGTCTGTACAGAAATTCAGACACCAAGTGGGAAGAGAGATGAATGAAGCATACCTCACAGGCCTGTGGGGCACCTGAGCTGTCACCACGAACCTGGGTGTAGCATAAGGCAAGGTCACTTTTTCAAGTGAGGGAGCTTGACAAACCTGTCAGGTTTGTACATTTAAGAACCATATGGCCAATCCAGTGAACCCTTCCCTGGATAGAGCCGTTATTGAGTCAGCCTCTCAGCAAAGAGCAGGGTTCAGAGGGAGTAAGACAAGCAGTGTGTTGAGTCTGGAGACACCAAGGAGCACAGGCATCACCGGGCTCTGGGGCGATGGGTCTCTAATGCTAGTCCTGACCCTCTACTCTTCTTTTTCCAAATTTCCTTGACTTTTCTTGCTGAGTTTTTCCTTTGAGAGGAATTTTATATCCCTCTACAAAGATTCATGGTTTCCTTCATTTTCTCCTCAGCTTTTGAAACAAAACATGAAATTAGTTGGGGTAGGCAGCCAATTGACACAAAAATGGAATTTCACGGCAGCTAGTTCACATCATTTCCGACTCCCTCTTCAGCTTCCCACCTCCTGCGTTCAGAAATGGAAAGAGGCAGGACAGTTATAAATATGAAGTCCCTGAAAGTTCCAAATATACTCAGAATGAAATGACATTTTTTTCCCTTCACACAGAGCATTTAACATAAAGAGCAAGCATGAACGCATATCTTTCTCTATGTTAGTAAAGTAGACAGATGGCAAGGGGGTTGTGCTCAGAGAAAAACACAACAGAACAAGTTTCCTCAATTAGATTAGCTCATTCACAACCTTATAAGTTTGCTTATTTCCAGCTAGAACATCTTGGTCTGTCCTATGAGCTAATATTTTTGTATTTAATTCTGCTTTCTCAGTACCATACAGATAAGTGTAAAAATGGCTTGCCTTCTAGGACCATTGATCATACTTGAAGTTTGGAAGAAAATGCTTTGGATTTCATGTCTGAAACCCATGTTTTAGACATAAGAAAAATTATCCAATGTTGACCAATCATATATTTAAATTATACCTATAAAAGTCCACAGAGTTCAAACATTTTACGTGCTGGCAATTATATTGCACATGAAAATCTTGATGTTCTTAATCGTCACAGAACCCCTGCTGTTGGCTCAGAATGAGGCAGAGCAGAGTGCAGAAATCAGTGACACGTCCAAGTCTGAACAGACCTACACAGCTGGCTTTTTCTTTTTAATGGAGTTGTCACCTAACAAAACAGTGGTTGTTTTTGCTTTCTCACTTGCTTTGATTTTAGTTTTTGTTTGGGGTTTTTTTTCTCTTTTGATCACACACACACACAAAAACCATTGGCTCCCACAAAGAGGCAGAGCAGAGTGCAGAAATCAGTGACACGTCCAAGTCTGAACAGACCTACACAGCTGGCTTTTTCTTTTTAATGGAGTTGTCACCTAACAAAACAGTGGTTGTTTTTGCTTTCTCACTTGCTTTGATTTTAGTTTTTGTTTGGGGTTTTTTTCTCTTTTGATCACACACACACACAAAAACCATTGGCTCCCACAAACCATTACAACCTCCTGCCAAAACTGACCTCATCATTTTCCTATGTGCACTTCTGCTTACCTCCTCAGAGGGCTTCTCAGTAACACCAAAATGCCAAAAATTCTGGGTTTTATTATTTTAGTGTCATTCTTCACTTACTATTTGCACATTTATTTTTTTAATTAAATCTTAAATAAGGGACAGCAGTTAATGGTTAAAAATAGGGGGCTTACACTTGAAAAGAAAAAAACGTGAAAGGGACTGAGGGAAATATAATGGAAAAGACTGAATATAGCACCGAGGGATACGATCAATGCAGTGATTTTTGTGAGACTTCCCACAATGAACTAGACGGAAAGAAGGCAGGAGCATGGCCCAGTAAGGAATCATTGGCCAGCACAGCAGCCAATCCAAAGAGCAAAGATTGTGCTTATGGTAGTGGAGATGTGCATGAGCCTCAACCTGTTTGTCTCTTTTGAAAGATACTCTGGAGCACTCCACCAAAGCAACTTGCTTACTGCCAGTTATTCATATTTTGAAGGAAAACCCTTGTGTTTCTTTCAATTAAGAAAAATTTTAGCTGAGACCAATATAATAAACCAATATCCACCCAATATCAGAGTGACTCTGGGCAAATTACTTGATCTCTCAGCAACTCCCCTTTTGTTGTCTTTTAAATGGTGATAACAATAGCACCCACTTCATAGGGTTGTTGAAAAATTAAAATTCTTGTAAAGAACTCAAAAGAGTGTCTGACGCACAGTAAGCTTTCAATAACCATTGGCCAGTAGTAGTGATCGTAGCAGCAGCAGCCACAGCAGCAGTAACAGAAGCATTAGTAATAGTAAGAGTGGTGGTGGTAACAGTGTTAGTACTTGTTATAGTACTAATTATAGTCAATAGTAGCAGCAGCAGAGCTCTGTGCTGTAACTATGGCCAAATCTGTCCTAGGTAAAAAAAGAAAAAAAGAAAAGTCAATTTGCAGTCACCATCTTCCCATAACACTGTTATGTGCTCAAAAGATTTAATCTCTCATTAAGAGTCTGAAAGTAACCTGTTTCTATGCCTGGAAATTGGATGAAATGTAGAGATGGTGTTGATACAATGCAATTATGGGTAAGTCCAAGAAAGGCCAGGGAACATATTTCTTTAAATAATAAGAAATATATCAAGGGATCTCCAAGCCTAGGAACAATGCCAGGGAGTCTGCATTCTGAGGGCCCTGGGAACAGCCAGGAATGCTGCCATTAGCTCCACGGTGTTGCTGTCCAGCTGCTGAGCCATCAAAGTGAGGAAGGCAATTGAGTCTCCAAGGCCATCAGGTGTCTCTCATCGTCTGGCTAAATATTTTGGACTTGAGATTTAATTTTTTTTTTCATGGAGGAAATGAATGGACACACAAAGAGTAAAAAAAAAAAAGTGGAAAGACTATAAAGTTGGCTTGCACAACTGGATGATTTTACTGCCACTAGTGGGAGTGTAGTTTGAGAGCTAATGAAGAGAGCCAACTGTGACAAACGATGAGTTGTTTGAGGCTTTGGGTCCTTTTACATGTGTTACACTCCAGCATTAATGTAAACGATAAAGATCCATGTTTTCAATGAAGAAATAGAAATATATTTGCAGTGAGGATATGAAAGAATATTCTCAGTTATGGCTTCACTGAAAAGATATTTCCCTGCAACAGTACAAGAGACTGGCAAGTTACAGATTTTTTTTTTTTGTCTGTATTGCGACAGAAGCAATCGCATCTCTCAGAAAGCAGATTTCAGTAAGGAATCCCCACCAGCCCGACAATACCCCAGATCCTTGGCAAAGCTCAGGAGACGGTGAAGAATCCCGTGCGTCTCCACAGATGAGTGTGGCGCCCAGAAACATGGCGGCACTAAGTCAGAGTCAGAAACTGCCTAGATACCTGCTCAGATGTATTTTTTAGAGTCTTTTTCTCTCACTGACAACAACCACTTGGCAACAGATACTCCTATTCTACCTCCTCAATATCCCTCAAAATAACCAATGTTCTTTCACATCTTTAGCTCATGTTACTATTATTTATTGCTCCAAGGAGTGCAGAAATTTCCTTTCCCATCTGGGCTTTTTCAGCCTATTATGAGGGTTCTGCTAACTGCTGTAACAAGTAAACCTCCAAATTACAGTGCCTTAATCACAGGCGTTTATTTCTGACTTTTTTGTTCATTGGTGGCCTTGCTCACAGGGATTCAGCACCCATGCTCCTTTGTTCTTGTGATTCTGCAATACTGTCCAGCGAGAATCAGCAGCTTTTCTCTAAAGTACCTAACAGTAAATATGTTAAGCTTTGCCAGTCATATAGTCTCTGTCAAACCTGCTCATTGTAGCTAAAGCCAGCCATAGACATACCCAAATGAGTGTGACTATCTCTCAATTCAACTTTATATATGAATACTGAATTTCAATTTCCTAGAATTTTTACCTGTCATGACATATTATTTTCCTTTTGATTTTTCCCTCTAATCTTTTAAACATTTAAAAGTCATTCTTAGTTCAAGGGCCATAGAAAAACAGGTGGCAGGCTAGATTTGGCCTGTAGGCCACAGTTTGGTGACTCCTGTATTAGGGTGAAAAGAATATCGAATTTAAAATATTGTGTGCTGATCATTCAAACTACATAGAAGTGTGTTGTGTTCCTTTGTTTTAGCAACTGGACATAAAGTGTGTCCCTCTTCGCTTTGCTTTTTAACAGGCTCTGGAACTCTGGCGGTGTCACATCCCATTGCTGCCAGCACCCCCGAAGGGAGCAGCTATGGGGCAATAGGTATTTCCTACGAGTCTATTCATGGAAGTGCTTCCTAATTCTCCAGCCACTAATGACTGTGAGAGCGGGCAAGGCAGTCATCACATACTAGTAAGACTGTATGGTCTTTATAAATGAATTGGTTGGATGAGCTGGAAGATTCCTTCCAGTTCTAACTTTCTCCGGTTCTATTATTGTTTCTTGGATCTGCTAGCAACACTTGAACAGAATTCCCTATAATGGTTTGCCATCAACATCCCAAGGCCCCCATGGAGGTTTTTTCATACCCAGCCCTTCGAGGACTTGAAAGATGTGTCAGAGTCTGATGTTAGGGAGCCCGACCTCACCTGACCAGCTGTTTCATTCTCAGGTTTCAGGGGAGTAAGGGTGGTCAGAAGACTAAGGCTGAGCTGCAGGTGACCGTGGCTGAAGCCCCCCAGTCTTTCCTTTGGGCTAACTTCATAATCGAACCTGCTCACTGACACCCAGTCATGCACCTGGCAACCCCCAGAGTTCATTAAGTGGCCTGAAGGAAACAGAATTCCCAGTCCTGTCTTTTGGAGTAGGAGTGCTTTGACGCTTCCATGCACTTCCATGACGTTGATTGACCTATGAATGCTGCACCTCAAATGTCAGTGTAGAGGGACTGGGATCCTGTATCCCTGCCCTATTGTTCTGTAACTTTGAGAAGCATGTGGGCTCAGTGCAGGCGGCTTATTTCTGGCTCTGCCAGAACAGGAGCTTTTTTTTATTGTTTAGCCATCTGAACAGAAGAAATAAAGCGGAAGTAGGCTCGGCACATGTGTTCATCAAGCTGCACAGATTCCCATCTGCTCTGGGAAGTGTTCACGGGAACACAAGGATTCCTCTTCCTGAGAATGTTGTTTACATTATGTAATCCTGGATGTGGCATGTGGGGGATTTCCGTGTACAAATACTTGATCCACAAGCCATGGAGAGCTGCTGGATATGGGTGTGCTGACAAGTATATGTGGTAGATGCTATACATAACTATGTGCATGCATATATTTATATATTTATGTTCATATTTTAAATATGAAACAGGAAATATAGCATATTATCTTTGCGTCCAATTGTTAACAGAGCAGATGTCTTTATATTCTTAAAAATAGAAGAGGAACATTAAAAGTTCGTTGAGGAGGAATTGAGAGAAAGGCCATGTGTTGTGGGTAAGGTGTTAGTTTTTACTAGTATGAGTCAGCACTGTGCTTTTCGCAGAGAAGAATGGGCAACCTGGGTTCTTCTGGACTTTGGAAGGCAGATGAGCGTTCTCTGTTTCAGATGAGTCAAGCTCCAGTCCCGGCAGGCAGATGTCCTCCTCTGATGGGGGGCAGCCATACCAGTCAGACTCAGACAGCTCCGTGGAGGAGAGTGACTTCGACACCATGCCAGACATTGAGAGTGATAAGAACGTCATCCGGACCAAGGTACCTCTGCCTGGCTGTCCTCTCTGAAGGGCAGTTGATTACAACTTCAGCAATGCCTTTGTGTCCTTATTTGTTTTCCTTCAGGCGAAAGTCATATTTCCCAAAGGGCTTTTTAGGTAAACTATAGCTATAGACTAGAAGCAATCCTCTAATTAGCACTTCTGTCTGGAGGAAGAAAATGAGAACATTAAAGAGAATAGAGCATCAGAACACTCTCAGGGTCTGAAGTGACAGCTTATGGACAATAAAGGAGAGAGGGATCCAACCAGATGGAAGAACAGATTCACTGAAGGGTGTAGCTGGGAAAGACTTTCTGGTTCTGTGCGTATCATCCTTTAGGAGTAAAGTGTGCTTCTTTCTGGTGTATACTTACTATATTGTGTTTATCCGGGAAGGTGTATGAAGGTGAATTGCACAGTTTCAGTCCTACAATTCAAGAACCACACTGTGGACCTCTTTGAAAACTGGGAAATCAATTCTTGAGATATAAGAAGAATTCGATTCCCACTAGTTTTACATTATGTAATCCTAGATGTGGCATGTGGGGGATTTCCGTGTACAAATACTTGATCCACAAGCCATGTAGAGCTGCTGGATCCTTAATAGACCAAGAAGAAATACTAAGATTTTTATTATGGTATGCTGGGATAAACAAGATTAAAAGAAAAATCTTGTTAAATAAATTTAATTACCTAGTAAGGGATTGAACTGAAATTTGTAAAGCTCTCCTTTGTATCTTATTGGGGGGAAAAAAAGCAAGTACAGTTTTGATTCTCTTTTTATTTGGCTTCCCAGATGTTCCTTTACCTGTCAGATCTGTCCAGGAAGGACCGGAGAATCATCAGCAAAAAATATAAGATTTATTTTTGGTGAGTAGATGACCAAGAGGGCCATAGTTATCTTTATCAAAATTTAAAGTTTTTTTGTATATGGTACAGTCACTTATATTACAGGTTTTAATGTTTAATGAGGCATAGATATAGGTGTTTCAAGAATCCATGCCACATTCCATAGGAAAAATAAATTATAAAAGGCAACCAGCCCTAAATTAAATAAATACAAAGGAAAAAATAAGAATGGTAGTAGACTCCCATATGTGCAGGGAGCACACCAAATTCTCTTCCAAGAGGCTAATGCAACAATAACATTAATGTCACTACCTTGCATGAGACATGCTAATCTGCGGCCATCTCCTCTTCTCCTCACCAGGCCTTGCTCTTGAACGAACCAGGAATTTCAGGGACTAGATGCCTAGAGCATCTCAGGGTAGCTAGAAACTACCCCAGGATAACCAAACACACTGATGCCACCTCCCTTCGAGCTGAGAGGCTGAGCTGCCTGGCAAGGGCCCCTCCCTCCCTCAAAATCCCAGGCTGACACTGACGGATCTTCTGATTCCTTTCTCTTCCCAATTATTTTCCCCTTTATTGGATTCAGACATTAAAGGAAAACAAGGGACAGTGAAGGCCACATGGAATCTCATAGTGGAACCTTCATTTTGGAACTAAGAGGAATCTAAGAGAGCCACATTCCTTTGTGTGATCCATCTCCCATGACTTGCATTCTGACCACGTTTCCTCTAATTAACATCCTTAAGCGATAGATTCTCATTAGTAATTTGGTTAAAACAGAAGCAAGTATTATTTACACTGCTTTACAACTGACTGGAGAAACAAGAACCACATTATCAGTTTCTAATTGCTTTTGTGAGTTGACTAAGGAGTTATGGGGTGAAAGCATTCTTTTTTAAAAACTTGAATGAAGATTTCATTGTTAATTTGGAAATAGCTATTTCCGGTTCTTTCCGCCTGCATAGGAATATCATCACTATCGCTGTGTTCTATGCACTACCTGTGATCCAGCTGGTCATCACCTACCAGACAGTAAGTGCTGCCCTGGACCCCAGAACCCAAGTTCTCATACTGCAGGGAGAGAGCTTTGCTGTGATGTACAGAAAAAGGTATAACTTGGGATTGGTCCAAAAATTAATTTCCCATTTAGGTTCTAATTGGACTTCTCCAATGCTTCATCTTTGATCTTTAAATCTAATTCCCAATTGTTTTATCAGAGAGAGGCTTGGGACCACTTGTATTGCTTTGTCTACCAATCCGAAATTATTACCTTGCACTCATTCAGTCATAGTATCTATCAATTGTGCCTATGATTTACCAGTCTGAACTTTTGACCATCATGGGATAATGAGTAAATAAGTTTCCAGATCAAAACAAAGATGCCTGATGTCTCATTTAGCCTGTGCCCTCTCACTAAGGGAAAATTTTTTTTTTGTAAAAGTAAAACTAGCTTCATAAAACTAAAAAAAATATTAAAAGAAAAAGAAAACAAAATAAAAAACAAATAAACATAAATAATAATTAAAATAGTTTAAGAATCCCTAATACTCCTTCATAGAGTCCAAGGGTCCAGGTCACTTGAGTGGCCTTCCCTAGGATTTATTCTCTGTGAGAAAGTCCATTTAGATTAGCAGGAAGCTGAAGGTGTCCCCAGTGAAGCAGTTCTCAAACTTTGTTGTGCATTAAAATCATCTGGGGGACTTTTAAAAATCCCGGTGTCCAAGCTGTACCCCATAGCAATTAGATCAGAGTCTCTTAGAGTGGAACTAGCCATCAATACTTACTAAATGCCCGGTGATTCCAGTGTACAGCCAACTTTCAGAACCAAAGTTCTAATAATATTTAGCCAATTTCATATTTACTGCATGTACTGCATTACGAGAACAAGTATTTTATGCGGTCTGAATACCACAATTTATAAACTAAATATTCTCTGAATACTTTGGGGCCCTGTCAGAAGACATATCTATACTGTGGTCTGGGAAGATTCTTGGTGATAGAGACGGTGGTAAATATGGAAAACTGAACACCATATCCTCGTGTCTACCTGCACTGTGGTTATTTTCACAGAGGATGGGACAGCTTCATGTCCTACCAGCATTCATCTAGAAAATAGGACATATCTTGGCAGTCCTAATAGGCATGTCCCAATGTTAGCATCCTTTGATACTCCTTTTATCATGAGAACAAAGGAAACAAACTCAGTTGAATTCCACCTTGAGGCCGTGTAATGAGGAAGACAGAATATTTCACTTCAAAGCAAGATGGTAGCATCTAAAGGAAATGTGCCTGTGCTGAGGGGAGTGGCAGATAATGACCCCGCCTGAGGAGGAGGAGTGCTGGTTGCACTGAGTCACGGACAGTCTATCACTGTGAGCAGTGCTGCTCTTTGTGATTTCAGGCTTGGCTCAGGGGACGGAGAAAAACTGCATCTCCGCTTCTCGCTCTTGATTTTGCAGGTGGTAAATGTCACTGGAAACCAGGACATCTGTTACTACAACTTCCTCTGTGCTCACCCTTTGGGCGTCCTGAGGTAAGCCCACCCCACCGGTTGCCCATGAGGCTTTTAGAAAGGCCTTTCTGTGTAATGTTGCGATCTCAGTTTTTAAAAAATACTAAAAACACCTGTGGAAAACTACCCCAGTCATGGATAAAGAGGAATTTAAATCAAGAAGTTGAGACCAGACATGCTTCTCGCATTCCTGTATGAGGCATCAGGAAATGTTCCTAAAAATAATCTGCTGAGGCGAGGGCAGGGATGTTTTTGAAAACATCAGGTCCCAGGTTGTGATGACACTTTTCCACGGGCATGAGCTGCAAGTACATTCAATCCATTAAACAACCTCATGAGGAAGACAGTGTTACTGTCGCCATCCTCCTTTGTAGATGAAGATGCTAGGGCAGTGATGGCGAACCTATGACACGAGTGTCAGAGGTGACACAAGAACTCATTTTTTTGGTTGATTTTTCTTTGATAAATGGCATTTAAATATATAAAATAAATATCAAAAATATAAGTCTTTGTTTTACTATGGTTGCAAATATCAAAAAAATTTCTATATGTGACACGGCACCAGAGTTAAGTTAGGGTTTTTCAAAATACTGACACGCCGAGCTCAAAAGGTTCGCCATCACTGTGCTAGGGCTTAGAAAGGTAAGGACTTGCTGAAGGTCCCTCAGCTGTCAGTGATGTAGGAACTTGAACCACACTTGCTGCCCCTAAGACCATGCTGCAGCCTCCAAAAGTGGAAAGAGCATTAGCCTGGGAGTTGGGAGCCTGGCTTCTAGAACAAGTTTTCTGAATTAAAGCCACTGGTTGTGACCAGCTAACATCCTGATATTCATACCTTCAGAGTTGAGTGTTGACACAACACAGATCCATCTATGAGAATTCCCTCTCACACTATAGCTGAAACACTTGCCCAAAATGCCCATCTTTGGAGCATCTCTCTTTCCCAGGATTCATTCCATGCCAGTGCCCATGGGACCAGAGAGGATTGGAAGCATAATAGGGAAGCATAGTCCTGGCCGGGTTTGGCTCAGTGGATAGAGCATTGGCTTGCAGACCAAAGGGTCCCAGGTTCGATTCCGGTCAAGGGCACATGCCTGGGTCGCAGGCTCGATCCCCACCGGGGGAGCGTGCCGGAGGCGGCCAATTCATGATTCTCTCTCATCGATGATGTTTCTATCTCTTTCCCTCTCCCTTTCTGAAATCAATAAAAATATATTTTAAAAAAATAGGGAAGCATAGTGGGCACCCCTGAGAGCAAGCAGCCACATTTTACAGGCCTGGCATCCTAAAATGAAAGGTTAAAGATGGTCTCTGATGATTTTCCAGTCCTGGAATCTTATGAAAAGGTTAGTGGTGGAAAACACGAATGCTGAGTTCCCTCGCTAATTCATGCATTCATTCTCTAAATCTCTCTGACTGCCTGACTCTCTCATGGTTTCTCTCTCATCCCTTTAGTGCCTTCAATAACATTCTCAGTAACCTGGGGCACGTGCTCCTGGGCTTCCTCTTCCTGCTGATAGTCTTGCGCCGGGACATTCTCCACCGAAGAGCCCTGGATGCCAAGGACATCTTTGCCAAGGTGAGCAGAGGGTGGGTGAATCACAAGTGGGAGCTACAAGGGTTATGATTCCAAACAGGATCTACAAAGGGGAAGAACATCTTATGGGTGGTGATGATGGTTTATGATGCTTGAGGCCAGGCTTGGGCTTTCAGATTCTGTGCTATGTCACTCACTGGTATCTTTCTGTTGACCACGCTTTCTCCTTTTCCAGGAGTATGGGATTCCCAAACACTTCGGTCTCTTCTATGCTATGGGCATCGCATTGATGATGGAAGGAGTGCTCAGTGCTTGTTACCACATCTGCCCTAATTACTCCAACTTCCAATTTGGTAATTAGAATTTACATCAACTACACGGATTTGAGTTATAGGAGTCTTATCCTGGGACCTTCCCAAAAATGCCAAAGTCATACCTGCAAGAATTAAACAACATTTTACACGAGCTAAAGCCCGAGGGCACCTCACTACAGGGCATGGTTTCCACACATTTTCTCTCTGATCACGTTTTAGACTAGACAACTCCTAAGACTGAATGTTGATCTCATGGCCATATCTGCAGGTGAGCCGTGGGCTAATCTTAGGCAGCAAGTCAGGTAGAACTCACCAACTAGTGTCTAGAAAGGTCCTTCAGTGTAACTTGGCCTAATTTAGCAGTTAGATTGCTTTGGGATGGATGTAATAGAAAAACCAATTAAAATTGAATGAAATAATAAGGACATTTATCAGCTCAGCTCACCACCTGAAACTCCAGAGGGGGAAAGGGCTAGTAGCTATGGTTCCACTTCTCACCTGTTGCTTTTATTCTCAGGCTGTCAGGGAACTTAGGATGGCATATATAGTTACAGCTGATTCTGGCTTCCTGTCTCCACACCACAATGTCTGGAGGACACAGCTTAAGGAGCCTTCATTTAAGAGCATGGAAACTTCTTTTCTAAAAGCCCCCCAGATAACATTCCCCCACAGCTCAATAGCTTAAACAGTCATGAGCCCATTCCAGAATCGTCCCCTATGTGCTAGTTAGCTCAGACTTGGGTTGCTACACTAATCACAGTGGCAAAGAAGGTGAGATTACCTTTAGATCAATGGGACCTATCCCTGGAACCAGGGGTGAGGTTTGCCTTCTTAAAGCAAATTGGCTTGTTGGGTATGCATTTCTGAATTGAAAGCAGGGCTAAGAAGTCTGAGTTAGCACTGAGCTGCTGTCAGGAAGCAGGAGGGAAGAGCTGATGCTGGTGGTAGGCAATTAACAATGTCCTCTGTACTCAAGAAGAAAGGTTTTTAAAACAGTCATTTTTATGTTTGTGCTCTAGCCTCTGGCTATTAACTTAGAACACCACAGAAATTCTCTGTCTTATTTTATTTTATTTATTTATTTTTGCTTAATCCTCACCCAAGGATATCCTTTCCAATGATTTTTAGAGGGAGTGGAAGGGAGGGGGGAGAGAGAAAGGAAGAGAAACATTGATGTGAGAGAGACACATCAATTGGTTGCCTCCTGCACACGCCCAAACTCAGGCCAGGATCGGGCCTGCAACACAGGTACATGCCCTTGACCAGGAATCCAACCCGGATCCTTCAGTCCAAGGTCCAAAGCTCTAACCACTGAGCAACTGGCCAGGGCTCTTGGTCACATTTTAATTTTTTAAAATTAGAAAATATTTTTAAGAGGGAAAACTATAGAAAACAATATCATTCACCACTCAGAATGAACAAATGCCAATATTTAAAAATATTTGACTTAAATCTACTTTTTAAGAAATAAAATATTGTGTAAACTTCTTGTTTGAAATACTTTCCAAATTTATTCCCCTCTTTCCTTCCCCAGAGGCAGCAACCATGATTAATTTGGTATTTATTCTTCCAGTTTGTTTTTATAGTTTTACTACATTTATAGTAAATTGATATTAATTTACTACACTCTGTTCTGCAACCTTCTTTTTTCATCCAATAATATGTTTTCAAGATTTATCAATATTGAATCAAGGACAGCTAGTTCATTCATTTTTTTTAAGGATTGCCATATTCTGTACTAAAAATATACCACATTTATCAATTCCTCTATTGAACAACCTTCAGATGTTACCAACATTTTGCTGTTACAGATAGTGCTGCAATGAACATCCTTCTGTTCAGCTCTGTGTATATGTGAAAGAGGTTCTCTGGGGTACCTAAAAGTAGAATTTAGGGGTCACTTGCAATGGAAGATGGGCATCTTCCATTTTACCAAAAGCTGACAGGTTTCTCTCCAGAGCATTAATTCCCACTCCTGCTAGCTGTGGGAGAGTTCCCATTTCCCACATCATCACTGGCGTGTGTTATTGTCAGGTATTTAAATTCTTATTAGATTGTTTAGTAACATGGAATATTGCATTGTTGTTTTCACTTGCATTTCCATAACTCTCATGCAGCTAAGCCACATTTACTTTCTAGCGGATGGGAAATCCCTCGCCTATAAAGCTATGCAGGAGCAGCCATCATGTGGTTATGTTTCTGGATGCTGAGAAGGGCCTCCTACGCTCACCTAAGATTCATTTTCTTGTCACACTGCCTTAATTGTCACCACTAGGGCCTTTTCTGTTATTGTTGTCGAACACCAGCGTTTAAACACAAACACCCCTGCGAGTGGGAATAGTCAATTATTTGTCATAGCATCAGGTAAGTTTCTTCTGTGAACTAGGAACAGCTTTCTTTGGAGGGATTCAGAAGTGGAGTATGTAGGGGTTGCCTAGAGAACATGCCTGCAAGGCAGGCATATTGGAGGTCTCCACACAGTCTAAGGGCAATGGATACCCCAAGGGCTGAAGGGAGGGGGTTTTCCGAGGCTGAGGAGAAATCTGTCTGTTGCCTACTGGATCCTGATGGCCTCGGCTCCTCCTCTGAACCTGCAGACACCTCCTTCATGTACATGATCGCTGGCCTCTGCATGTTGAAGCTCTACCAGACCCGCCACCCAGACATCAACGCCAGCGCCTACGCCGCCTACGCCTCCTTCGCCTTGGTCATCACACTCACGGTGCTCGGAGTGGTGCGTCCCTCCCCATGACTTCAGCCTCCCTTTCAGAACGAACCCTCTTGGAAGGTTTTTTGTTGTTTGTTTGTTTTGGGGAGCTCAGGTGAACAGAATTGAATTAATCATAATCCTTGGTTCATGACACTCTCATCGTTGATCCATTCGTGGCATTTTATTTACTTATTCGGCTAGTTATTTTTTATAATGTGATTGGCACCTGTAAAGCTACCCCTGAAGCGTTTTAATCTAAAGCTGGGACTTCACTCGCGTGAGACTGAAGTAGGGATGTACAAGACTGGAGAGACTGGCTTCAGAGATTAGAAACCACTTTCTAAACATGCATGGACAAGTGTTACCTGTCTGCAGCTATTTGAAGAGCAGTAGTCCTCAACTTTAAACCTCTCACCCCTTCACCACTGCTGTTCAGCTGCCTCTCCGCTTTCCATTTTTATTTGGCCAGGTAGCCATTCTGTTTCCTGCCCTGGGTGTAGTAAGACCCCTGTGAGGTCAGTGAAGGGGATGAGGTGGAGTGTGGCGGGGAGGTGAGGGGGACAAAGTCATGCACAGCTTGGTTTTTGACTCCTTATGCCGATTTGAGAGGGAGCTGATCTTAGAAGTTCTCTGGGGAAAACCGCAGATGAAGGCAACTTCCATCTTTTCTTCTAGGTGTTTGGGAAAAATGACGTCTGGTTCTGGGTCATCTTCTCTGCGATCCATATACTGGCCTCTCTGGCCCTCAGCACCCAGATCTACTACATGGGTCGTTTCAAGATAGGTGAGTCGCCTTTTGCGTAATGCTAAGCACACTGAGGAAACACTGTTCTCACTGATCCAGCCATCGTGAATACATGCTCTGAATTCTGTATTGTGTTTCATAGCATACATTCTCTCCAAAACCTCCTCTCCTTCACTGGGTTGCAGTAAACTACTATCACAAAGACTAGTCACCTGAGAAACTACGCTCACCACACCTGAGAGCTGAGGCATCCCCAAAAGCTTTGCAATCCACCAAACTTTGAAAGTGCATTTGCAGAACAGCATGATTACCATACCACTAATTCTACCTGGGGGATGTTTTTTTGTTTGTTTGTTTGTTTTGTGGCATTTAAAAGGGCCATTT
Source organism: Myotis brandtii (assembly GCF_000412655.1). Taxonomy (NCBI): domain Eukaryota; kingdom Metazoa; phylum Chordata; class Mammalia; order Chiroptera; family Vespertilionidae; genus Myotis; species Myotis brandtii. The sequence goes on along the minus strand of NW_005365599.1, from coordinate 495,249 downwards.
CTTTAACCATGATAAATGGTTATCAAGAATAAATTATATATTCTTTTCAAGTTCTGGGACTGGAAATTTGAGACCAACTTGCCAATGTTAGCTGCAGGGTACCTCCTGGACTCCCTCTGACCATGTGAACATTGAACACGGAGTGTCCCATAGATATCAGCTCTGGCCCGCTGTTGGTCAGTCATCACACGTGGGAGCAGGTTCAAGTCATCTTGGAGCATTTAAATTCCACCTGCCATTTTGAGGCCCATGAAGTCAGACAAATATTCTTTGGTTTATGTCAAGAAAAAATTACATATATATAAACATAGGCCCACTCCTCATATTTGCAGAGCCCAAGGAAAGATTGCAAATAAAAGCTCATATGCCATACATATAAATTTTAAAGGTATAAAGCAGACTAAAAAAAGCTATTAAATTCATGGAAGAAAAGGAAGACAAGAAAGATGCCAACAAACTGATAAATAGAATATGCCTTCATTATAACCTAGATGGTCCAGGTTCTAATTTAGAATTCGCGGTTCCTCAGAACATAGCTCTCCTGTAGAGCTGGTCCCCAGCCCCTCCCTCTTTCCTCCCCACCTCTGTCTCTGTCCTACATCTTAAGGGGTCTCACAGGTATGCATGTGGACACCCTTGTTCTACATCTAAATGGCCACTCCATGCCCCTGGAAGTACATGCTCCAATGGTGCCATCTGCGCCCCCACTCCCCAGAAGATAGAGCCAGGAACGGGGCTATGCAGACTCTCAGATCAGGGTCAAAGCCTTCTGGGCAGGGAATCCTAGGGTCCAGGAATTCAGAATGTGGCCTTGGAGGGGAAGGAGGAGTCCCCTTGCCCTGCAGACTCCTCACTCAGTGAGGCATGAGGGCCTCTGGAATACAAGACCGCTCTTGCCCAGGTCTGAGCAATTCTACATAAGCAAGTGGCTAGTTTATGAGGAGTAGACCTAAATAAAACATTGTCTTATTTTGGCAGTTTAGGCTTCCCTTTTGGCATGGCCGGTAGGTTTTCCCTTGGCACTGACATGCCCGTGCCTCCAGCTCCCCAGGGAAGCATCTTTAGCTGGTTGTGTAGAGCGTTTGGTTTGGTGCACTGGTCACTTCCCATCCCCCAGACTCAAAGGTGAGTTAAGTCATACAAAGTCAACTTGCAAACGGAAAATAAGCTGAAGCTTCTGGGTTCGCTCAGAATTGGGAAAATAAAGTTGAGTGCAGACACAGTAGTCCCCCGCACCCCTCATTCACGGGGAATATGTTCCACGTCCCCCAGTGGATGCTTGAAACTGTGGCTAATACCAAACCCTATAAATACTATGTTTTTTCCCTATGCATGCATAACTATGATAAAGTTTAATTCCTAAATTAGGCATGATAAGAAATCAACAATAATAACTAATAAGAAAATAGAACAATTACTGTAACAAAGGTTATGTGAATGTGTTCTCTCTCTCCAAGTATCTTATTGTGCTCACCTTTTCACGTCAAGAAGGCGCTTTGCGGCTTCTCTTTGGCATGTCCCAATTGCAGCGTCAATATTTTGCGCTTTGGGGCCATTATGAAGTAAAATAAGGGCGACTTGAACACAAGCACCAAAACACCCGGACAGCCCATCCGATGACCAAGACGCCACTGAGTGACTGGCAGGCGGTGGGTGTACAGCGTGCAGATGTGGAGTCACGTCCAAGCAAATTCCTGGGACTCACAGACTTCACCACTCTGTTCGGAACAGTGCGCAATTTAAAACTTATGGACTGTTTACTTCTGGAATTTTCAATTTAATATTTTCAGATCCCAGCCCAGCCAGGTAGCTTTGTTGGTTAGAGCATCGTCCTGATACGCCAAGCTTTCAGGTTCGATCCCCAGGCAGGGCACGTAGAGAAGCAACCACTGGATACATGAATAAGTGGAACACAAACTGATCTCTCTCTCTCTCTCTCTCTCTCTCTCTCTCTCTCTCTCTCTTTAAAAACAAATCAAATTTTTAAAAATATTATTTTCAGACCCCGTTGACTGCAAGTACCTGAAACTGAGGAAAGCAAAACCACGAATAAGCAGGACCTACTCATGTGTAATGATGACCATTAACACATAGAGGAGTTTTGTATATATTTATACCACATTTATACCACTTATACGCCATAAGTTTTGCAATGCTGAATTAGTTATCTTTATAAAAAGAAGAAAGTTAATGCATTATGGCCAGGTAACATATACCTGCCAGGGTCTCAACAGAAAAAAGCTGTCACACTCAGATTGAGGAGGATTTGCTCACAGAGGGACCATGCAAAGGACAAGGGCGGGTAGAGAAGAATGGGAGGGGTGCAGGGCACCCTGGGCTGGCAGCTGAGCAGCTTTGCCTCTCCGTGAGCCCCAGCAGACAGGCAGGACACGGTTACCGAGACGTGCAAAGGGAGCATGGTGGGGAGGCAGCCACTCTGAAAAGAGCAGTGACCTTTGGTTGACAGACACAGGGAAGGCGCCAGGAAGGTGAACACCCTGAGGTCGCTCTCCTTCCTCTGCTCCTCCCGTCTCCTGCCGGGGTCTCCCATTGTCGAAACCTAGGCAGGGCCAGGAAACCCACCGATGTCCAGTCAGCCTCCAGGCGGCGCAGGGCAGGGCCGGGCGTGGAAAGCAGGTCTGAAAGGGCAGACAGAGAGAGCCAGTGTGCAGCTTAATGGAATATCTTCAATTTCCTCACCCAGGAGTCTGCCCCAAGTGGTGATAGACTTACCAGAGTTAAAGGAAAACTCTCTATTTCATTGTGACAATTGCTTCTAGATTTAGTCCAAAGGCAGGAAGTTGAGTTAGTGGACAGAGGCACCTCTCTGCCCATTTCATAAGCTACCTTTGCTTTCTCAAGTCACAAGCTTCTTTCTCTGTGGCCCTGGGGGCCACACGTGAAAATAAACATGGACACAGGAAAGGCAACAGGAGTGAGGCAGAGCATTGCATACGTGGGACAGAGAACCGCACAACTGCTTGCCCAGGTCGCTACCGTGCTGTCAGGACCCCAGAAAAGGACCCCTGGGAGTGCTCATGATCAGGGTGGGTTATAAACTGGAAGCGGGACACAAAAGGAGACACAGAGAGAAATCTGATTTCCTCCTGGAGAAACAGTACATTTCTGAATGTCTGAGACAGGCAGGAAAATTCTGTTCTTTATGATGAGCCAACATTACTGTTCTAATCAGAAAATAACTTTCAAGTCATCCATTCAGAGAGAAAAAGAAAATAACCAGGAGTTTACCTGTTTGGCTACCTTCTTACAGATCTTTCTCTTTCCCATGTCTTCTCTGCTTTCCACTGACTCAGAGGTGTCTGACACAGGTAATGTCCAGCAGCCCTTCGCAGGGTTCTAGATTGTTTCCTTGACAACGTGACCCTCCGGGTTTCCTGCCAGCCCCCAGAACACCTCCCTCCAGGTTGGACAGGGTGGTGGGCGGGGAGCCAGAGAGAGGCTCGGAGGCCAGGATCACTCCCACCCAGCCTGCGCACGGCTTCTGGGCTATCGCATGGGCATGCCCCGGGCCCCCTTCTTCCCTCCATGTGGCTAAGAGTATAGTGAAGGCTGGCTACATTGACCCCAGGGGTAGCACTCACAAGAGAGCGGGATCCACCTGCACGGGATGCTTGCCCAGCTTGCATGTGGTGTCTACAGTGTGGACAGCTCAGAGGAAGACAGCCCGTCTGGGATCCCGTCTCTGTTCCCGTAGCAGCTATAGCACGCACCCTCACAGTTTCCTTCTGGAGGATTGCATTTTAAAAAAATCTTTCCTGTCTTTGTCTTCCCATCTTCACTACATTCCTTTGATTATTGTTCCAGGACAGGTTTGGGCTTTCTGAACATGCCCAGTAAAACCCAGTATCCCTTGGTTCAATGCTTACTGACTCATATCCACTTTGAGAAATACAGATTAGAACTTTTACAAGCTAAGCTTCCCCATCCTCTGGAGAGAGCGGGTGTTTTTAAGGTGGGCCCCGCAACCTCTCTGCTATAAAAGAAACACCACTGGAGGAAACTGTAAACCAGCGGTTCTCAACCTGTGGATCGCGACCCCTTTGGCGGTCGAACGACCCTTTCACATGGGTCGCCTAAGACCATCCTGCATATCAGATATTTACATTATGATTCATAACAGTAGCAACATTACAGTTATGAAGTAGCAACGAAAATAATGTTATGGTTGGGTCACAACATGAGGAACTGTGTTTAAAGGGCCAGAAGGTTGAGAACCACTGCTGTAAACAAAGGGAAACTTAGCTGGAAGAGACCCTAAACGAGTTGGCCGGCCACCCAAATTCCTTGTGATTGCCGGTTACGCGTGTCCATCTTGCTTGCCCTCCTGCAGTATCACCCAGGGGTGTGGCTCACCCTCCATGAGAGCACAGATGGGGAGGTGAGGGTGCCATTTTTAAAGCAAACATGGGTTGTGCACCTATTAGCAGCAAAGCACCATTTTTATGAGGTGAAGACGACATCATCCTGACCCCAAAAGCTCGGGCCCTGTGGGAGTGTTTTGTATTATCTCTGACCAAGCCTTCTTACCATGCGATTGTGTCCCCGGCAGATCTGGGGATTTTCCGGAGGGCTGCTATGGTGCTCTACACGGACTTCATCCATCAGTGCAGCCGGCCCCTGTACATGGTATGTGTGTGCTCCCGCACCCCTTGGCTTTCTCCCAGAGAGTGGGGGAACAGCAGGAGGGCAGGCTCAGGGCAGCCACTCAGCCTCCCCAATCCAGAGGGCCAGATGGTCCAGGTGGCTGAGGTCCATCAGGGGCAAGAACCCTGCTGTTTATTCTTCTTGTTTGTAAGAAACAAGCTGGGATGGCCCCACGTTTGTGTATGAAAGATTGCTAGTATAGAA
>NW_005365599.1:482898-490329 GCF_000412655.1 Myotis brandtii | reverse complement strand
TGTACAGAACTATTAAACAGTGATCACTGCTGTGGGGGCGTCCCTGTAAATAACCCTCCGAGGAGGTAAGGTGATTTCTTTTGGGTAAGTGAAAGGGGCACTATTAACAACCGCACCAGGACGGCAGGCATAAGCCAGACCGTCTCAAGCAAACTGGGACCTATGGCCACTCCAGTAACTTTCCTTAGGAACTTACACTGCCCCCATTATACATTTGTTTGATTTTTATGCATTGTTTTTTGTACAATGAGCAAGGATATTTTTTCAAAATTGTGGATCTTGCTTAGTGGTTGAAACACAACTTTTTTAAATTCTCCATTCTGGTTTTCGGTATATTATACATTTCTACACTGAGCACAGGAATCAGGGCCCTGGTCATAGCGATGTCTCGGCTCATTGGCAGTGACCTTGGGAAAGCTACACACGCCCTCTGAGCCACTGCCCCCACCTTGGCAGGTGCTCAGGGAACCCCGTGTGCCCTGCCAAATAGCATCACTAGTCTGTGGTCCCTTAGCACCTGCTAATGGTTTACAATCAGAGGATTTTTACAAAGAGGAATGTGGGGGCCCCTTAGCCCACTACAGCTTGTCAGGACCTGTGGGCACTAAAAATTGAGGGGGCTGAGGCTGAGGGGTTTTCAGTGTTTTCTCTCCTCCTTTTCAGGACAGAATGGTGTTGCTCGTCGTGGGGAATCTGATTAACTGGTCCTTGTAAGTAATCTTAGGAAGACACCTTTTTCCTCTTTATTAATGTCTCTAACACTGCGGTTTCGCTTTCCTTGGTTGTCATTTTTATAAACAAATCTGAAATTAAGGAGACCATAGGATTGAGCTTGCCCTAGAGACTTGAGAGAAAGGCATTTTTCTCCTGCAAAGAATGCACTAAGAAGCTCTTGTGTACCAATAGTAGCCCCTCTTAAAGCGTTGAGTTCAAAGCATTGAGTTCATTTGCTCAACAAGACAAACATCGAATTAGTGGATAGATTAGATAGATAGATAGATAGATAGATAGATAGATAGATAGATAGATAGATATTATGTCTGTAGTTGCAAAAATGCAATGTAGCTTTAAATATTTTTGAAGAACTTTCCATAAAGGCTACCCAGCCATTTGTCTTAGAGTGCGTGTGTGTGTGTGTGTGTGTGTGTGTGTGTGTGTGTGTGTAAAAGTCTCTTTCCTAGTTATTGTTTCTCCCCCTAGGTCTCGTTCTTCCTACTCCACCTACATCATTCTTCCTCTTCTTTCTCTCTTTATCGGCCCTTTTTCCTGCAAATGGCCTCAAAATAGAACAGTACAATAGACGTATATTTTTTCTAGCTGTATCTATTTTATGCAACCTATTTTCAACTAAAAAATGTGAATGAGTCTGGCCGGGTGGCTCAGGTGGTTTGGACTATCATCCTGTACACCAGAAAGGCTTGTCAGGGCTCGCAGGAAGGAGGCAACCAGTTGATGTTTCTCTCTCTCTTTCTCTCTTTCTCTCTTTCTCTCTTTTCTTTTTTTCTCTTTCATTTCCCCCCTCCTTTCTCTCTCTCTCTCTCTCTCTCTCTCAAATCAATAAAAACATATTCTCAGCCCTAGCCAGTTTTGCTCAGTGGATAGAGTGTCAGCCTGCAGACCAAAGAGTCCTGAGTTCAATTCCAGTCAAGGGCATGTACCTCGGTTGCAGGCTCCTCCCCGGCCCGGGCCCTGGGCAAGGCACATGCAGGAGGCAACCAATCGATGTGTTTCTCTCACATCGATGTTTCTCTCTGTCTTTTCCTCTCTCTCCCACTCTCTCTAAAAAATCAATGGAAATATATCCTCAGGTGAAGATTCAAAAAATATAAGAATGAGTGAGATAATTTATTAATCCCTCAAAGATAAGTAAGTTTAGCTGCTTTTACTAGTGGTTCTTAGCTGATGGGCACCTCTAGGTCAGAGACCTTTGATAGAAAGATAACTCTCTACTTCTGTTGCCCTTTAAGACATATAAGAAATGAAAGAGGTATACCTTCAGGGAAGCCAGAATCTCTTCAGGACAATTTGAATCTTATTGGGGCACCATATGCTTCTGGAAGAAACTCCCCACAGTGCTGTCACCAAGGGCTGCCCTCGGGATAAGGCTTATGCCTGTGCAGGGCCCCTGCTTTACACGGGGATGAGTCGAGATGGACGATTCTTGGCAGTGGTCACCTGCGGGGCTGTTTGGGGCCACCCTTTTAGGGCAGACCCCGCAGACCTGGTGACTGTAAGATGGGGTAATAAATTTTAGCATTAATTTTAAAACCATAGACAGCTATCCAAAGTTGGTCATGTGTTTCAAGCCAATTATTGGGATAATTCTACTTCTAGTACTGTAAGCTAGTCTAACGAAGTAATCTTCAGTGCAAAAGCAAGCACAGTATGTCTGGAGGTGTTCGTTCATTCATTCATTGTGTTGTTCTTTATAATAGTGAGAAACTGAGGGGCGGAGGGAAAACCCTTCGTTGCAACCAGAGAGGAAAGGCAATTCTTTATGGTGCATCCACTTATGGGAAAATTACGATCGATCGTTAAAAATGAATGTGCTGAAGGAAATGCAATCTGTTAAAAGTTACTTATAATATGTTAAAGAGGTTTTTTTTTAATTCCCCTCCTTGCAAAAATGGGAGTGGGGAAGTGAAAAAAGTCAATAATGTCACAAATCCACCTTCGTGGCTGCAAAATAATTCCTCCCTGTGTGCTCAGCGCCCTCTTTGGACTGATCTACCGGCCCAGGGACTTTGCCTCCTACATGCTGGGCATCTTCATCGGTAACCTGCTGCTCTACCTGGCCTTCTACATCATCATGAAGGTAAGCGAGGCGGCTGGGAGCCGCAGCGCCTGGGCCCGCGGCTGAAAGAAAGATAGATCTCCATGTTAATCTTGATTAGTCCTGGAGACACTGGCTTGGGCTGAGGGGATACATGGAGAGATGACATGGGATGTGGTTTTGATTTGAAATGAAAGGACTAGATGTCAAAGGTCTGGGTAGCAAGTCAGTATGAGTTGGAGGTGAAGAGAAATGAGTTAGGAGTTGAGCCTTGAAGTGAGTTTGGGGCTGGAATTTAGGGGTTGAAAATGGGTTGAGGATGAGTTGAATTGGAGGTTCGTTTGGAGTGAGTTGAATGAGTCTGGGGTTGTGAATTAATGATATCTGTTGAGGTGGAGGATGGACAATGAGTGGATTGAATTCAGGGTTTGGAGTTGGATGTTGGATTAAATTGAATTAGGGTTGCTTTGAGATGTAGGATGAACTGAGTAGAGGTAAGTAGCAGTTGCTATGGGTAGGGGGTGGGAATTGTCAGTTTGGTAAGTCAAGCTGGGATCAGTTAGATGAGAGTTGAGTCTGAGGTGGCTTGAATTGGGGATTAGATGTTGGGTTGAGTTTTTTATTTATTGAGATGTAATTCAATACCATATAATTCACTCATTTGAAGTATACAATTAATGGTTTTTAGTACATTCACAGACTGGTGAAACCATCACCACAATCGATTTTAGAACATTTTATCACTCCATAAAGAAACTCCCCATTTCTCCTGAATTCCTTAGCCCTAGGCAGCCACCAAACTATCTTTTGTCTCTATAGTTCTGCCCAACTTGAACACTTCTCAGAAGTGAAATCATATACTCTGTGACTTTTGAACCTGACTTTCTTCATGTAGCATAACGTTTCCTAGATTCACTCATGGTGTAGCATGTATCCCTACTTCATGTCTTTTTATTGTTGAATAATATTCCATTGTATGGATACACTACATTTTATCTAGTCATTCATCAGTTGATGGGACATTTGGGTTGTTTCCACTTTGGGGTTCTTACGAATAATGTTGTTCTGAACATTTATGTGCAAGTTTTTTTGTGTGTGAACATATGTTTTCTTGGAAGCTAACTTTTTGAGGCGGGCCTCTAGTAGCATTTGTGTAGCTTTCTGGAAGCTCAGCCCTCTGAACAGCTGAACTGTGGGAATGCTCGCCCACATCCAGCCTCACCTTCTTCCAGGGAACCCCAGCTGAGTCCCGGGAGAAGAACCGGGAATGTGTCCTGCTGGATTTCTTTGATGAGCATGACATCTGGCACTTCCTCTCTGCCACTGCCCTGTTTTTCTCATTCTTGGTGAGTTGATACCTTTTTGTTAATTTGTCCTCTCTTTACATCTTGTACTCTGTCTTTTTTCTCCTTCCCTCTTTCTTACACCCTCTTTCTTTTTTATTCCTTTCTAATTTCCCTTTCCAATTCTGCATTGTAATTTAATGTACCGATTGTTTCATTTTTTACATTGTATCTTCTGGTTAGTTATTTTTCTTTATTCTTCAATAGTTTAAGACACAGAGTGACAAAATGATTTTCCTTAAGCTTCACAACATTTGGTTAGCCGAACTCACATGCCCAGAATCCCCCAGGCACTGCTTTTGGCATCCACTAAAATTTCGATAGCATTAGGCTATTCCTCCTTATGCTATCTTCACATTCCTCCTTTCAGTCTCAGTAAAGATAAGTCATTTACAAATTCCTGGAGTAGCTAAGGATAGCATCCAGGCCTCTGTTGCCTTCTAACCTATCAGTTCCAAATCTTTCATGTAGTCCCTTCATTTCTTAACCCAAACATCTTCCCAGAAGCCACGCGTATTATAACATCCTCGGAAGATAACTTCCGGCATGCTTCCACATTAATTTTGACTTTCATAATTAAAAACCCATGGTACCTGCACAGGTTCATGACAAATAGGAGTAGGTCAGAGTCCCAATACTGCCCACTTTAAGCAGTCTCTGCTGGCCTTATTGCCTCAATAGTGGAGCAGGGCTACCCCCTGGTGGCCAGTTTCAGAAGTTTACTCTGTATACTCACTCTTGCTTAAGGCTTTTATTTTTGAGTCACTTTCATTAGAGAGAGACAGAAATGGAGTGAAGGGTTCGATGTGGAGAGAGTGATGGTGGAGGGGCCTAAAAATGGAGGAGGAGGATACACTTTATGTGTAGTAACACTTTATGCAATAAGACTTCATTTCCTTTAGGTCTTGACCTAAATGGTCCCTTCAAAGTAAGGACTTCCTCAGCCACCTCTCAACATGTTTTTACCTCCCGTACCCCATACTTCCATGTTCTTGTCATAGTTTGACTTTTATCCTTAGTATATATTACCATCTAACATACTATACTTAGCACATGTTTCTGTCTAACATACTACATATGTTTTACTCATGTATTTGCTTCATGTCTGAAGCCCTCTCCAGGAGGGTAGGGATTTTTTGCCTCTGTCATTGCAAGTTGTATCTCCAGCACCTAGAATAGCACATGGTAGACCTTGATTAATTAATAAATGAGCTATGTCATTAAAATAAGTGCCTGTTCAGGGCACGGCATTGTAGAAGGCCGCAGAAGACATGAAAACGAGTAAAGGCACATGTTTCAATCCGCATGTGTCTGAGAGAGAAAGTAACGACTTACTGTGGCTGTGACTGCGCATGCATTTCATTTCTCCGTCCCTCTCCTTTCAGGTCTTGTTAACCTTGGATGATGACCTGGATGTGGTTCGGAGGGACCAGATCCCTGTCTTTTGAGCCTCCAGCATTAAGAGAGGAGAGAGGGAGCGATCGATCTTGGTGCTGTTTCATGAAAAATGCAGGGCCTGCAGCAAAGTAACCACTGCCAAATACTCCACTCCCCCCCTGTGGAGTCAACTCTGAATATATTCACACAGAGAGGAGAGGAGCGGGGGAGATTCAAACCTGCAAGGGTGGAGGCAGCAGGGAAGCCAGGGCTATGGACAGAGGCGAGCCCTGAAGTGTCAAGAAGCCCCTGTCCCCTTATGTCGCAACTCTGAACTAGACATGAACAACCGCTGCATCAAGTCAACTCGCTATCTTGGGGCCCCTCCCACCCTCACCTGGGACCCACCAGCAATGGTTGAACGATGCTGCGTCCTTCCCTCCAGCTGCCTCCATGCCCACCAGAAACTTGAGGTGGGCGCCCTTTGCACTTCTGCAATGTCTGCTGCTCTAGCCATCTCAGAGCACCAGCTCCTTGTCCAGGGTCCTGTGCTGATGTTGGCTCCTCAGAGTCTGGCAGAGGAGTGGACAGATGTTTTATCAGCACCAGCTGGGCACCTCCTCAGAAGGACTGCTGTGTGTTTCCCCCAGGTTCCTCACCTCCCTAGAGAGACTCTGGATTGGGCCTGTCACACTCCTCCTAACAGGTTGCTGGGGCCAGAATTTGGGTGCTTACCTATTCCTGGTGTCTTCATCTCACTGCTGTGTGTTGACCCCAACGCTCAGGCTCTGCCTTCTCCGGAAGGCCCTGTTACCCCACAGACCAGCTCCAAGATGGAAGGGAAATGAGAGGACTTTTCTAGCAGCAGGAGGAGCATGAGAAATGACCAGCAGGGCTGAGGCGAGTGACATCAGCATCAAGCAAACATGCCTCGCCTTAAGGACTTGGGCTCCTGGAGAAACCCAGCCACGGCAAAAGGGCATCCTCGTGCCTCCAGTTCACACAGCGCAATTCTGCGCCCACATCAGCTTTACGGAAGAAATGGGTGTTTCACCAGGGACACTGCACTGGGGTCCTGTACACTGACCCAGCCCTGAGCTGTCACTTTCTGCAGATCAGGGCCTGCAGACTTGCCCCCAGGAGCAACTCTCAGGCCGATGCATTTTACTCTAACTCTCTAGTTGCAAAGAGCACAGGACATTAAGGATGGCCTTGGTCACACCTGATTCTCATTGTCTCCCCGTACGGTGTTGAGAGCTCAGCATCCCACTTCCCTCCCCACCTGAGAGTCCTACTTTGACCAGGCTCCTTGTTACCTGAGTGGGATGTAATCAGAAACTACGCACACAGATGTGCACACATGGATATATATCTGCCTGTGAAGTCACCTCTCACCTCTGCTTTCCTGATCATTCATTAGAGAAAAGGATCAGCCATTTAAAAAATTTTAAAAAACAACTATTATCCTTTCTCTAAAATATCTGATAATGTTCAAAAACATTATGGAAGTTTGAATAGCAAACTTTCCCTGGTTTTAAAAACACAAAGATGCTTTAAATGAAATGTTGTGATGTGTGTGTGTGTGTGTGTGTTTCCTAAAATACCCCCAAATTTGTAATTGGTCTTCTGTTACTCTTTATTCCTTAAAAATTGTTGGCATTCCACCCTGGAGACAAAATCCTTGCCTCACTTACATGATCGTGGTATGATCACATGAGCTAACACATACTGGTGAAAGTGTTCTATAAAATAAAAACTCGTAAAAAAATATATTGTTGGTTTGCATAGGCCATATGAAGGCCACCTATTAAATGGTTGTGTTAGTCTAACATCTAAAACAAATTTTGAATCTCTTTAACTATGACTGATTTGAATTAATTCGTTTCTTTTAATACCCTAATGGTTACAAATCAAAAAAAAAAAAAAAAAAAAAAGTAC
>NW_005365599.1:480918-482210 GCF_000412655.1 Myotis brandtii | reverse complement strand
ACTGGCTTAGGGCCTAAGCTATCAGTAGGACATCCTTAGTGCTGCCACGGAAGCAGGAGAGGCTCCCGCCACCGCCACTGCATTCGCCAGCTGTGAGCCTGGCTTCTGGCTGAGCGGCACTACCCCTATGGGAGCGCACTGACCACCAGGGGGCAGCTCCTGCATTGAGCATCTGCCTCCTGGTGGTCAGTGCGCATCATAGCGACTGGTGGTTTCACCAGTCGGTCAATTTGCATATTAGCCTTTTAGTATATAGGATATTAATCCTAAAGGTACTTGTTGCTCATTCTCCCTACAGTGCTGATCTCGTGGTTGGAGGGCTCAGTACATGGTTCGAGGGCACCGGAGGGGTGGGTGGGAATGCGGAGCAGGGGCAACCAGAGTTGTTTAGAGCCGATGGCCCCTCCCCTATGTAGGACAACGCCTGTGCTCGTGGACTGCACTCTTGACAGGGGAAGGGAAGGCAACTCTGAACACCGAGGGCAACGGGAGGGTAATTGGAGAAAAACAGCCCTGCGAGGCGGGTCTTGGCAGAGCAGGCCCAGAAGTAATGAGAGCAGTTCAGCTGGAGCCCGACTGCCATGTGGCGGCCAGGGGGGCAGGACGGTGCACAGGGAAACAGCCTCTTCACACCCCTGAGGAACACCTGCCGGTGCCGGATGGCTGCAGCTTAGCCCGGGTTATTTTAGCACCAGCGGGAGCCAGGGGAAAAGCAGGATCTATCTGAGGAAGGGACTTTCCGTGGCCGGACATCACCCGGCCAGCTCCTGGGGCAGAGAAAGCAGCTGCTTCTTTGCAGCTCCAAACAGCCACAGGAGTGTTCTGTGGGGCCCCGAACTGCACGTGTCAGTAAAGCAAGCAATGCCCACGTGTTTCTCATTCTGGGAGACAGTCTCTCCAGGTAAAACTTAGGGCGAAGGGAGACAACAATCAACGTTCTTCATAGAAGGAATGCAGAGTTGGAGCAGGATCCTTGCGTCAGACTTGAGTCCAAATACATTCGCCATGGGACCCCCGACAAGTTGCTGGAACTCTCTGATCCCCACCTTCCCAGCCAGGTGCACTACCTGCGGGTGACAAAGGTGGAGGTGTGCGGAGCACCAGGAGCCCTGCCCACGCAGAACGGCCTCACCCAGCACCGCGGGGAGGCAGGGCCAGAGCATATCTCTCCCCGGTGTGTCTCCCTCCTCCAGGGGCTCCTGACACCAGCGGTTCTGTTCCCCCGCAGGGTTCCTGGAGGCCTTCAGGGGGTGGGAGGCCTCACCTGCAGAGATACTGCCTGGAGCTATCCA
>NW_005365599.1:469894-480883 GCF_000412655.1 Myotis brandtii | reverse complement strand
CCTTGTTGCTGCATTCCACTGCCTCTGGCCCTTAATACTTTTATTCCAACTCAGATGAAAAGTTGCTACCACAGCTGGGGCCCAGCGGGAAGTGGGGCTGGGTATGATGCCACACTTCACCACTGCCTTCTCCATCGGGGCTGGCCTCCTCTCTCCAGCAGCTATTGCTACCGGTGCAGGGAGCGCCATGTGCAAATGTCCCCACCCTCCCCGCCCATCACCAAATGTCCTGGTGGTCGGCTCCAGTGGGGCAGGGCTTCCGCCTGCACTGACCAAGCAGGTCCCAGGAGGAGGAAGCACGGGAGGTCCCTCGGGTTTTGAAATGACCTTGCTCACCACCATTCTGCCCGGTTTTTAATTCTGTTTTTAAATCTGTTTTTGGAGAAGATGCACCAGTGTGGCTCCATCTTGACATCTCCTCGATGTCAAGGCACCTAACCTTAGGCCTTCACACAGGAATTCAGGTAGGCTTGGCAGGAGTCCCAGGTTAGCTTCGCCTCTGAGTGTCTAATAGGCCACAGTGATAGAGTTTTCACTGGACAGGACTCTGCAAAGGGACCACTGCTCTGAGCTCCAAGGAGGGGTTGGAATTCCCCGTATGGCTTTCCTGAGGTGTGGTCTTTCTATTCCCATTGAAATACAAAGAACACGAAGTGTTTCCCATCATTCACACAGAATTGCCCTTTACTCCCCCAAATCTTAGGGAAATGGAGCTCTGCCCTCTTCCTAAATATCTCTAGATTTGATTTCATAAGTACCCCTGAACTCTACATTTTAACAAATTCCTTGGTTCTAATCTATGTTTTTTTTTTCATCTAAGACATCATTTCTCTGGAGATCAATTATAGCTGATCACCATATTTTAGCACAGAACAGCCTTGAAGTCATGTCACATTTTAGTCAAGTGCTAAAGTCTGGGTGCCCGTCTCTTATCCCAGCACTAAAGTTATGATTTAGGTAACAAGATGTTTAAATAGTGAAAGATTTTTATGTGAGGACAAGAGAAACCTGGCATACAATCCCATGATGCCTAGCTTCTGGGCCCCTAATTTCTTCTAACTTGACATTCTTCATGAATCTAAGTCCTTTAAACAAAAGATTATCTAAAATAATCAAAAGCTCTCTATTTTAGGATGCTATAACATTGCTATCTGAGAAAAAAAATGTTGATTTTCTTTTTATGATTTTTTTCATAAAAATATAATTCGAGGTTATTTTTCCATTGATTTTTTAGAGAGAGTGGAAAAGAGAGGGAAAGACAGAAAGAAACATCAGTGTGAGAGAAACACATTAATTGGTTGCGCCCTGACCAGGGCCAGGGCCAGGGAAGAGCCTGCAACCAAGGTATGTGCCCTTGACCAGAATCGAACCCAGGGCCTTTTGGTTGAGAGGCTGATGCTTTGTTCACTGAGTCAAACTGGCTAGGGCCTTTTATGCTTTTTATTACATTGCTTATCTGAGCCTTCGCAAGGCTCAGTACCTGGTTCTAGGTAGGCCCCTCAAGGAAGAGGACAAATCCAGTCTTGAGGTTCACTCGCTGCTCTCTTAACATGGGGCACCTTGTAAAGCAACCTACTCGTTAGGGAGTCTATTTCCCCTTTATCCTCTACTGCAGGGGTCCTCAAACTACGGCCCTCGGGCCACATGCAAATACAAATATTGTATTTGTTCCCGTTTTGTTTTTTTACTTCAAAATAAGATATGTGCAGTGTGCATAGGAATTTGTCCACAGTTGTTTTTTAAACTATAGTCCGGCCCTCCAACGGTCTGAGGGACAGTGAACTGACCCCCTGTTTAAAAAGTTTGAGGACCCCTGCTCTACTGCCTTGCTACTTCTCTGTTCAGTTATGTAGAATTAGAAATACTGCTTCAGTCAATAATCAAGTAATACCTCAGCAGGTCCAGCAATGGGCAAAACACACCATTTCTGCCATCATAGGGTCTATGGTCCAAAAGGGAAGATGTGCCCTAGCTGGTGTGGCTCAGTTGCTTGAGCATCATC
Source organism: Myotis brandtii (assembly GCF_000412655.1). Classification (NCBI taxonomy): domain Eukaryota; kingdom Metazoa; phylum Chordata; class Mammalia; order Chiroptera; family Vespertilionidae; genus Myotis; species Myotis brandtii. Next base: position 478,881 of record NW_005365599.1, on the reverse strand, counting down.
CCATGCACCAAGAGGTGGCTGGTTCAATTCCAGGTCTGGGCACATTCCTCAGGTTACAAGCTCAATCCCCAGTAGGGGGCATGTAGGAGGCAACAGATCGATGGTTCTCTCTCATCGATGTTTCTCCCTCTCCCTTTCTCTCTCTCTCTCTCTCTCTCTCTCTCTCTCTCTCTCTCTAAAAGTCTATTTAAAAAAACATTCAAAAGGGAAGATGTACATGAAACAAATAATTCTAATTTGTTAATTACAAGTGGACAAAGAGCTCCAAGAAGAGAATGGCACCATCTCCCTAATTCTTAGGAATTGCAACAATCCCCCCTGCTGGAGGACACGCATGGCACTGGGGCACTAGGTCTGCCCTTTTTGTGGAATCTTACTATAGGAAACTATTGCCCAAAATTCCCATCTCCAACCCCTAGAAGATTAAAGTTGGCAGAACTGATCACTGGAACAGTTGACATCTGTCATCAGGCCGTCTGCGGGGATTTTACATACATTACCATATTTAATCCTGAAAACACCTCCTCCATGAAGTTGGTATCATTACAATTATCCCCATTTCCCAGATAGAGAAAGTGAAAGTCAGGGAAAGTCACTGTTCCCTAGATGAAGCGAATAGTGCAGAAACCTGGATTAGTAGTCAAAAATTAGTAGTTTAAGTAACAAGACCAGAGAAAAGAAAGACAGATTGTGGTGCAATGATGATTCAACTTTTATTTGTGCATGTATCTATATCTGTAAAACACACAGCCTAAAATTACATAACTATTGAACATATTAGCAAGAAGAGAAAGTTTTCCAAAACTCAGAAGATATGTGTCTGTTTTATAAACCTGAGTAACAGTGAAACCTACTGTGCTTTTAGGAAAGCCAACCAATAAAACTACAGCATTGGATCATTTTGGCTCTCTAAACTGGAACAGCTGGATTGGTATAAGGACTGCTGCTCCCATTTCTAAGCTTGTAAAGCTAAGACCAAAAACCTTTATATAAATTCGATGATTGCACTTGGCAAAGGGCTATAGACTGAGGGACTCATTTTAGATTAAAATATATGTCGCATAAGATGTCAAGTTACCACTGGGAGCCTGTTAGTTCCTAAACAAAATTAACAATGGAGAGAAAGCACAGGAATGTATGGTGTGTGTGTTTTTTTATTCCTAAAAAACATTCAGAGACAAAAACAAAAACAAAAAACTGTGAAGAATTAAAAAATCCTCCAAAGCTGCTTCCGAAACTAATCCATGCTGGCTCAGTAGATCAGGCAGAATCTCTGCCTCCAATTGATGGCTGACCCATTTTTGCTTTTCAGGACTGGGCCCAACCCTCCCCTCCTGTAAAGGAGTGGTTCCATCTGCCAAATTGAGGAAGAGGAAATAGCCTGCATTGAACTAGGAAATCACAAGTCTTCATTTGGGGTACAATGATAATGGTGATAAGTGTTTCTAAATTTGTCCATAAGTAAGACAAAAAAGCAATGTGATGGTTTGAAACGCTAAAATACTAACCAATTTTCCTCTCCTATACTAAGCTGTCTCTAAGACTTTTAAAAAATATTTGTGAATTTGCACATTCACCACTCAGCAACATTTTAAAAAATGGGATTTAACCTAGTTGAGTCATGAGTTCCCAGAAAACTTCTCTGAGGCAGTCAGTTCTCCACCATTACAATCTGGCTTCAGCCTTTTTCCAAACCACAGATCTGAATGTGATTAAACCATATAAGAAAACACCACCAAGCAAGAAAGTGCACAGCACAAACACAGCTAAAAGGCTGGGTTTCCAACCAGGCCAGTGTGGCTCAGTGGTTGAGCATTGACTTATGAACCAGGAGGTCACGGTTCAATTCTCCGGCAGAGAGACATATGTAATACTCTTTGTAATACTTTAAGCAATAAAACAAACATTTTTTAAAAAATTCTCCAGCAGGGCACACGCCTGATCCCCAGTGTGGGATGTGAAGGAGGCAGCTGATCAATGATTCTCTCTCATCCTTGATGTTTCAATCCCTCTCTCCCTCTCCCTTCCTCTCTGAAATCAATAAAAATATATTTTTTTAAAAATCTGGGTTTTGTATCATCCCCCAAATCTGTAGCTTACTTGTTCATATGAAAAATTAAGTGGCACATTGATGCCAATAACTAACCTGCCTGACTTCTGAACTTACGTAGGCAGCAAATTAGTATTATCTCCTTAATTTCTCACAGGAAGAAAAATGGGTCAAAAAAAGCTGTTAACGCTGACTAAAAAACTATATTCTAGCATTTCAGTCTCACATATAGAGGGATGGAAATGAAGAAGGTCGTGGAAAAGAATTGCCACTTGACATTTATTGTATTTTTAAATTTATTATTATTGTTGAAAGTATTACAGATGTCACCTTTTTCCCCCCATTGACTCCTTCCACCCTGTACCCGCCACCCACCCCAGGCCTTCACCACACTATTGTCTGTGTCTATGGGTTATGCATATATGAACATAAATTCTTCAGTTAATCTCACTTGACATTTAAATATTCCTTTCCAACTGTGTGAAAATGCTTCAAATATAAAACCTCTGTACTTCACAACAGCCCTGTAAAGGAGCAAGGACAGATAATGTACCAACAAAGAAGTTATGCTGCTTGCCCAACGTCACACAGCCCGGCAATGGCAGCCTGATACGAAAGAGTGTCATGGCTCTTTCTTTTTCTAAAGAGTGACAGCAAAATAACTTTGAGATTTGGCTGACTCAAGAAATTTATCAAGAGAAAGCCAACATCAGTTCAGACTTCCAGAGTTTTTTATCTAGGTATAAAGTATATTCAGTAATGTACAACATGTGCACTAATTTAAGTTTATATAGATTGGTGAATTTTTTCATATATATGTACACACACACACACATACACCATTGTAATTGCCACCCACATTAAAATAGAAAACATTCCTAGCATCCTCATGTCTGTTCCAAGGTAATCCTGGACCCAGAGATAACCACTATTCTGATTTCTCTCCTCATAGATGAACTTTGCCTGTTCTTGAATTTCATATAAATGGCATTGTGCAGTAAGTACTCCTTTTTGTCTGGTATCTTTCCCTTGATATGTCTGTGAGATTCATCTGTGTGTGTACCAGTAGCTTCATTTTGTGAATATGACATTTCATTTATCCATCCTCCTATTGATGATGTTTGGTTTGTTTCCAGTTTGGGGCTACTGTAAAGAAAGCTTCTACAAACAGTTTTACACATATCTTTTGGTGAACTTATACAACATTATTTTCCGGGGTAGAGTAGGTAAGTCTTTAGTTTTAAAGAAACTGCCAACAATTTTCCAAAGTTTCCATTATCACCGATGAGAATTCTAGTTATTCCACATCTTTGCCAACACTTGGCACTTGTCAGTTCTTTCCATTTTAGCCTTTCTGGGTGAGAGAGTAATGGTATCTCATTTCATTTTATTTTGCAGTTCTCTGACTGCTGATGTTGAGTGCCTTTTCTTAGGTTCTTGGCCATTTATGTAAAGAATGTTTTCAAGTTTTTTGCCAACTTTTTAAAAATAAGCTTATGAGGCTTTTTCTTTTTGATACATTTAATCTTTGCCATTCTGTCACTTGAAGAGAAATACTTAAATTTAATATAGTCTAATATAACAATCTTTTTTTTATGGTTATACTCAGATAATATTTCCTATGGTTTTTTTCCTAGAACACTAGTTCTCAAATTGTTTGGTCTCAGAATCCATTTATAGTCCTAAATATTATTGACACCCTCAAAGATGTTTTTGTTTATGTAAATTATATCTATCGATATTTACCATCTATAATAATAAAAGCATAATATGCTAATTAGACTGGACAGCCGAACAACCTTCCAGATGTCATTCCGGACATCCTCCCGGACAAAGCCGCTGCAGCAGGGGCCGAGGCAGAGGTGGTTAGGGGCGATCAGGCAGACAGGTGAGCAGTTAGGAGCCAGCGGTCCTGGATTGAGAGAGGGATGTACAACTGCCAGTTTAGGCCCGATCCCCAAGAGATCAGCAACAAAATTTTGTAAACACATTGCAATCATTTAATTCAGAAATGTAAAAGGGATCGGGCCTAAATCCCCCGAGGCCTAGACATCCCCGAGGGGTCCCAGATTTCGAGAGGGTGCAGGCCGGGCTGAGGGACCTCCCCCATGCACGAATTTCGTGCACTGAGCCTCTAGTGTTAGAAATAAAAATGGGAAATTTAAAATATTTATTCATTTAAAGATAGCAACAAACTCACTACATAATACAAATATTTTATTTTATAAAATTTTTATTTTTCAAAAGAAAACAAAAAAATTGTGAGAACAGTGGCAGTGTTTTGCATTTTTGTACATCTATTTAATATCTGGCTTAATAGAAGACAGCTGGATTCTCAGATCAGTTTCTGCCTTTACTCTGCTGCAGTATGCATTTGGCTTGAAGTATATGAAGAAAATCTAGCCTTAGGGAAATATGTAGTTGGAAAAGTTAGTAGCCTTTCCAGATAATTGTAGCTATTCTTCCTTGATACCACACCAAAATTCAACAATGGTAGTTTCCTGAAGTTGCAATGTGGAATTTGAAACCATATCAGTGAACTCTTCATGTTTTGCCATGTTTACCAATTGGTGTATTTTATAGTTGATGCGTTTTAGTATCTCTTCAAATATGATTATTCAAACTTATCTTTTTGTTCTAGTTGTTGCTGTGGGGCTGATGATCTGCCACTCACTCCTACATCCTACCTTACAGTGAAAATCCCTGCATAGCTTTTTAAGATGATATGTAATTAAAATAATTTCCCCTCAAACATCTAAGTAAACTGGAAAACCAACAAACTTTACATAGCGGTTATAACTTGCATTCATCTTAAGGAGATTGGATTTATGCATGGTGGTCACATTTTTATGGGTTGTACAACCTTTAGGGCATATTAGGGCTCCCAATGTAATAAAAATATATGATACATCCACGACCTCTGTATGAGAGGCAGTGTGCAGTAGAAAAAACACTAAATACTGAATAGTCAGAATACTGAGTTTTAATCTGAACTCCTAAGAAGCTGGGACAAGGACAATATTGTATTAATTTCCTGCAGCCCATGTGGAAGTAAATGATCTCTAAGGTCCTCATTTTACCTGTTTCAATTTTGGGATATATTTTATACATTCATAAGACAAAAACTTAAGGTGTAAATGAAATAAACACCTGAATATCCACTAACCAATTCAATTGAATATACCAATGTTCTTGATACTAACCCCTTTCCTCCTAAGAAGTATCCATTATCCTGAACTTTGAATTTACCATTTCCCTAATTTATATTCTAATCACATCTGTAGGCTATCCCTACACAACAGTTTGATTTATAGACATTTACGTTTTATGTAGCTTTATCCTGTACAAGTCCTCTGCAACATTTTTCCCCCTCAAACTTCATGCTGGTGAGATGGGACCAAGTTGATGTGGCTACTGAAAGAGCTAATTCTTGCCCCAAAGTGCTTGCTTTGGTTTCCTCCACTATAATATGCAAGGAGGAAAGTGTAAATGGAATAATCTCTCAATATTCTTCCAGATCTGAAATTCTAATTTTACCTTTTACAATAAGCACAGAGGTGTAGAGTTTGCTCTGAAGATATAATGCTACTCATAATTATGATATATTTGAAGTTGACTCTTTGATCAGGAACATAATCCCCAGGGGAAATGTGTAATGGTATCATTTTCAGACACCTTGGCAAAATTTAAAGGTTATTTGAATATGAGACTAGTTTGCAAGAGAAGTTGTTTTAATACCAGGCTTGAAGTGGCACATGGAATGATCAGAAAAGAGAGAATTCACAATGCAAAAATGCAAAGTTTATTTTCTTAAATAAAATACTATATTTATATCTATACAAATAATTATTACAACCATTAAAATGTTACATTTACCAATAAAAATTTCAAAACTTTAAACAAGAGCATGGTTCAGAATATTCACACCCTAATACAATGCATTTGTAAAAAGATGTCAAAATAAACAGGACCTATTCTTATTTACAACTGTAGGACAATCCTGGTCATATTATACATATCTGCTCTGGATTCCATTACAAAACAAGTTAGTTCCCATTAGAATTAAAAACCAGGTGATTTACAGTAATAGGACACAGTGCGCAGCGGGCATTGCTGGCATGGAAAGAGATACAAATATTACACTTTTGAAAGCACTACAGTTGTTTTTTCTAGTGACTGCCCTACAGTAAGCTTCTTGCCCAGTGTACCTATAAATAATTTGTGAAGGTAATTATGTTCTCAGATTTTTCCACCTATTTTTACCAAAATGAATATAGATATGGCCTGCTAAAAGTGGAAGCAAATCTTTTCTTCACAGTAACACAACTGCAGCATTTTAAGCAACACTGTCTGGTCCCTTTCTTCTTGGAAGATCAACAGTTCAACTCCCCTTGTAGGTTACCAATATAATCAAGTCCAGTGCCTCAATGACCTCACAGATGAAAAATGGATTTAAGAGTCAGGGGATGTGGAACAGAGATCCAGAAAAGTGAACAGGGGATCGAAATGGAGTAAACATTAACTTCCTATGACATAGTATTATATATAACCAAACACATAACTGAGCCCCCCAAAATAAGATTTTTTTAAAGTTAAATTGCAAACAAAGGATTATCTTCTATTCCTCATGAAACCTCTAATGAAGATTATGCAGTCATCCAAAATAACACCAATTTGGATATTATGCCCAATATTTTCAACACAAGTTGGCTCATGTTAATGTAGCATCTAAATACATGCATGATACAGAAAAAGATTGTTGATGGGTTTGCACAAATCTAGAAATAAGGATGTTGGATGACCATCACATACAAGCTCTGAGTTTAAAAGAAGTTTTGCTTCTACCTAGTAAGTTTTTTACAAGATTGAAATCAAAGATGGCTCAGAGAATAAGGCAATAGTGAGAAACATCAGCTGTACTCGTCTTCCCGGTGCTTGATTAGTTGACATGTACCATCCTGGCTGGTCCTTTGCTATAACAGAGGAGTGAGTGAATAATATGTTCCAATGGCTGGTCTTGGGACCAGAGGCACAGTTTCAGGTAAAGTGCAGTACCAGGGAAGAGGCATGTGGGCAGAACTAGAAATTGTGTCCAAAAAGGTCCTCAACACTTCTTACTGGCAAATCTGGACTGCCTCACTCTACATTTGATGTCCCCACAGACTCTGGTAGAAACACACTCAGGCTCACACAGGAAGTGTAGAATACAGGGGAAAACATGGTTCATTAAATAAGGAACAGAGCTATATGGCACATTCAATGTCTTAAATCAATTTTTATTTACTTTTGTTTGAAAAATTCTTATTGTCCCTTAATACAGTGTGAGACATAGTGGTTCCCCAAACCAGGAATTGGGAATCACTAATTTGGGAGTATGACTTCCTGTCACACACTGACCCAATAGATGGTGTGCCCAATAAATGTTTCAAGGCAAAGGAGTAATCACCATGCTAAGGAAATGACCAGATTCCCTGCCACCTGTTTGACATGGAGCAGATGGAAAGAATTAAGAGCCTAGGTACCTATGTATCAAAGGAAGGGTACAGCTAAGAAGATGCATATCTGTAAGTCTTGATCCTTTCTCAAGTTTTTAAAACTTTACTCCCATTAAAATGTCTTCCCATTTTTTTTTTTTTTTTTTGGAGTATAACTTCAGCCTCTCCAGGAAATGGCTAATGTTAGAAGGCAAGAACAAGGCAAATGAATTATCTTTAAAATAATTTTAAATAATTTTGTTTAAATAATTTTGTATTTTAAAAGACTGATTTTAAAAGTTGACCTTCATTGAAGTTCACCCTGACATGTGACTGAAATTGCTGCAAAAAAAAACATTCCCTCCTCATTTTTCTCTCTCCACAGTTCTAATACATAAAATTTTATAAAGCATGGTCACTCTGGAATTCTTAGTCCTTACTTAGATAAAGGGTGCCATCTCCGGTATCCCCAAAGGGTCTTGCAATAAAAACAAAAATAAATTTCCTGAAGTAGTATAAAACATCCCAAAACAACCTGTTTGTACCAAAAAAGAAAAAAAATACATCAAATTTAATTTATCCATGATTGACATATTAAAAATTACACGATGAGAAATCTGAAATTTTTCACCTCGTTAGAAGTTACTGTGTGAAATGTTTAGAGGAAACAACCACTTTCTGGAACTGATTCCATGAGATTAGCAACACTAAAAGAGAAACTAATTTAATCAATGATTCTCAATTGCATCTCATACATAAGTTTGTGTACTTCCAGAAATTAAAAAATTATTTGTGGAAATGGTTTTACATTCTATCGTCATATACTAGGAGCCAAGAATAACATTAAATTTACTATAACCAAAATTGGCTATGGTTCTCTGTCAATCCTTTGTCAAATATTACATCCAGAGATCAACAGATATTAAAATAAATTCCACCCCCAAATCATGTAGCTCTAATGATCAAATACTTAATACTGCTGATAAATCTCATACACTTGTGCTTTTAAATCAAATAAGATTACTATGCTCTGAACACTTCAGAATTGAGTTCATATGAAAAATGGCCTCTTACATATATATGCACATTTCTGTAAGATTAGAGCTACATGTAAGCAGGAGCCAAATTACTTGCAGATGGTCACATCCTTTCTCAGGTGGTCAAATAAGCCTTATTAGGAATAAAGACTCATTCAGGATCAAGGTGTTACATACCTAGAATGAAAGCTCTGAGAAATGTAAATGCTACCTCTGAACAGAGCTGAGCAGAAAAATACAATCAATGCAACAGAGAAGGATCTGAAAGTTCCAGGCTTTGAGGCCTTTCCATCACAGAGTTCAAATTGAGCTTCTCCTTAGCTTGTTACCTTAGTTCCCATTATATCTAAGAGTCCCTAGTTCTTCAGAACTCACTAGCCACTGTGTGTGTGCGTGTGTGTGTGTGTGTGTGTGTGTGTGTGTGTG
>NW_005365599.1:437281-469834 GCF_000412655.1 Myotis brandtii | reverse complement strand
AGGAGGAGGAGGAGGAGGAGGAGGAAGAAGAAGAAATAATCAAACACACTGAAAACTGTCCTTGAAACTGGCAGACTGGACTTTTCAAGTACAAAGAAAAACTTGAATGTTAAAGCTTAAAACTCAGTTAAGATTAAAAAAAAAAGTCATAAATTTCACATTTTTGTCTCAATTAACAGTTTTAACTGATGCGTTTATCTGTGGCTTTGCTGAATCTTATTCATGAAGCTCTCCTGTTCTTCCCCATGACCATTTTGAAGGGAAAAAATACAAAAGCTTTTCTCATTTACAGTATTTTTGCCCCCAGGAGGCTACTTCAGTCAGCAGCAGGAGTGGATGGGAAAGTTTGGTGAGAACAGTTGAAGAGGCACAGATGACCCTTTGCTGAGTCTTTAGAAGAGGTATTCACTGGAGTCACTGCTCTAACCAAGCCCTAGGCTTTTTTAAGGAGGAAAAAAAATGCTGGTTCTTGGGTTCACTTTGTTAACAGAGAAGACAGAACAATTTATATGCATCTTTCCCACTCCATCCAGTTTTGGCAGAATATAACAACAAAAAGTAGTGGGTTTGAGAATATGAGCATATATTGTTGTTGACTTAGTTTAAGTTTTCAAATTCAATATATGAATATATACATATTTTTTAGATTTATTATTAACTTCAGTGGGGCTTTTTAAGGCCCCTACATCAAGTTTTTGTATACTTCAGCAGGTCTTGGGTCTCAATTTCCCAATTTCTGATGGTAGGCCTATTTTTAAACAACCATCCCAAAACAACCTGGGTATATACACACACACTCACACATACATACAGACATATACTAGTATAAAGACGGTTTCTGAAGCACCATTTCACATCTGCCATCAGGAAAAATAATGAACAAATTCATCTTCTTATAATTCTACTATGAAGGATAATAATGCAATATACAATGCCATATTTTAAATAAAAAATATCAGTAAATGAAAATAAGGACAGAGCTTAAGACTTTGCAAAGAAATATTTAAAAAGTAGGGCTCAAATAACTCTGTAGATTCCAAAGACACTATTTACTGATCAGTCTCTACCAATTAAACAAATGTAAAAGAATTTACTTTAAAATCAATAAATAGAATGAAGAGAGAATATAAAAACAAAACTCAACTTATGAAACAATTTTTAACTGAACACATGCAAAACTCCACAACTGTTCTTATCTTTATGGGCTAATGCAAAATGCAAGTACAACATGGAGAATATCTATGTACTTTTCTTTTTAACTTTCTATCTTTAAGGATCTTGGCACATTAAAGGATAACATGGCTTCCTAATTTGAAGAACGGAACATGAAATTCAGATAACTACGTAATTGTTATAATTAAGAAAGAAGCCTCTACCTAAACCAAATCTTGGGAATAAAGGCTGATTAAACAACTCACCTATTTGCTTGACTTTAACCATGGATATACATTCTGTATTAATTCAATACCTGTCATGGATAAGAAACTGTTCTAGATGCTGACATCAACCAGCATTTGGTTATGAGTATTGTGTTTTCTGGGACTATCTGCATTAACAACTCAACTATTTCAACTACTTTACAAATTTTCAACAACAAAGTTCAAAATCGAGGTCCTTCTTACTATTCAGCACACCCCAAGATGATCTCTCCAACTTCCAGCTAATTAATATTTAGGGAATATAACATTACAAATCAAACTTGAAAATGCGAATCTGCTTGGAAAATTTAAAAAGCGCATCATGCAATTAAAAATGAAAGGTAATTTGTTTTTGACAACCCAGTATTCGCATCATCTGATACAGCTTCCCTACATTCAGAACTGCAAATTGATTATGCAAACACAAAAACATACACACACAATTCTCTCTCCATGTGCATGTATGTGTGCATGCACATACAAATACATTTGTAATCTCACCTGTGACATTTACACTTAGTCTATCAGTATTTAAACAGCTGAACTGCAGTCATGACCTAAAATATGGCTTATGTTGTGGGCAGGTCGGTTTGAGGACTGCTTGGAAGAGTCAGAGGCAGAGGAGTTTGCGATTGTAAGCAAAGGTGACATTGCTGAGCCATCAGGAAGAGCTGTAGCTATTTCTGGAAACAAAGATGTCATATTAAAATTGGATAAGTGAGAGTTGGGCATGTGCATTGGTGGCATATCAGGGAGAAGAGGAAAACTTGGTTGAGCAAAACCAACAGGTCTTGGAGGAGATAAAATTGATCCAAATCGGTTATTTAAACTCCCACTGTTTACCTTCTCTGTGCTAGGATTTGAGAACATTTGATTCGAAAAATAGGGGATCGAAATATCATTGGACAGTGTAGGGTGAGCAGGAGAGTACGGGGGATAGAAGGAAGGTAGAGTATTTTGGGGATCTACAGGGATGAGTGCTGGAGTTCTAGTGGCGCTAGGCTGAGTAACCTGTGGAATGAAAGAAGTATTAGCATTTATTGGTGGATTCATGCCACCCTCAGGAATAAAAGGAAAACCAAAATTTTGTGATAGTGTATGCTGGTCAGGTGCTGAATTATCATTAGGTACTTGAGGACTATCAGGCATGAAACGAACAATACTTCCTCTCTTCTCTGTAGTGGGTTGCTGGCGTCCAAGAATCATACTGCCACTAGCAGAGAGGGGCAGATGGGGAAGACTCGGATCAAAGACATTACTATGCCTTTGATTTCCAGAACGATTCCTTTCAGGTTGACGAATTTTGGAACCACTGCTGTCTTGCAAGGGATGCCTTGATCGTTGGGGAACTGAAGAATTAGTTTGACGTACAGGAGGCCCTTGATCAGAATTTCCATGAGACACAGATGGATGTGGCAAAGCTGGCCTTGCAACCCCATGCATGTTGGTTGTGACTGGAGGATTCATGTGGCCCTTGGTCCCATGACTGTCAGTGATCCTCATGGGATTGGACTTCTGCACAGAAACATTGGGACTTGTGTTTCGACCTTGAATATCTCCTGAGGAAGAAGAACTCGAAAAAGGGATATTCAAGGTACTGTTCCTGGTGTTAATTGCACCTAGGGGCATGTCACAACTTTCCCTATTCTGATTCTCACTCTCTCTTCTAATATGGACACTTTCATGAGTTGGGGGACAATTATATTCAACTGCAGGGGAGGGACCACACTGTGTATTCCTCTGATGTTCTGAGAGTGATCTCTGGCTCCCAATGACCTGATCTCCAAGGTGAGGGGCAAGCAAACTCTGCATGAAACTTTGATGACATGTATTTTCACTGTCCCTTGGTGGGATAGCATTTCCTGTTGGGATGCTATGAACTGGTGGATAAGGTAATCTCTTTTGGCGGTCAATTGGTGGTGGACCAGGGTTTTGACTAATTCGAAAAGCCTGAGACTGCATACTCCTCAATGACGATACAGAGTTACCTATTTCATTATTTCTTGAAGACTGTACTTCAAAATTACTCTGGGGCTGTTGAATGGCTCCAGTTGGTTTAAATGTCTGACAATCAGACAGGCGGATATCTGAGGCAACAGTATGGTCCACACGACCCTGCATATTATGAAGGGCCAAACTCTTATTTCTGGGTACATCAAGATAACTTCTCATTTCAAGCTGATCTGAAACTCTAGAACCCTGAATCGATATACCCATTCTCTGCTCTGAATTAGAAGATGTCTTTCCAATGAGTGCCTCGGCAGAATAACTTGAAACTCTATTTCTCTCTGGTCTGTGTGGAGTACAGGTCATGTCTGAAGGTCTAGTCACAATACTTGGTTGGGACACCATCTGCTGCTCTATGCCTCTTGATGTCAAGAGCCTCTGCATTGGATTATGCCCAGATACATGTTCAGAAGAAACCCCTGAGCCTTGCTGCCTGCTTCCAACCTCCTGTTGCTGGTGCATAATATCTTGATTGAGATGGTTTTGGGGATGGTTAGGGTGGTTCCGGCTAGTTGAAGGGTTTTCACAACTCTTTTCTGACTGGGAGCTTCCAAAGTGTTGCTGCATCTGTTGCTGGATCTGCTGATGGTGGGGATGTGGCTGACCACTCTTGGGTCGGGATTGGTCAGTTCCATGGTGCTTCGGTTGTAATGAAAGCTGGGAGGCCTGAGTGCCCTGAACAAGATTCCTCTTTTTCTGCATATGAACTTCCTGTTGCAGAGTTCTCTGTTGGTGGACATTATGGGGCTGAGAGTGGACAGAGCTCTCTGCATGAGGTATGTGATGCTGCAGTTGATATAAGTGATGCCTCTCCCTTAACTGCCCTGCTTGCTGCTGCTGTTGCTGCTGCTGCTGCTGCTGCTTTAAGTAGAGATGGTTACTATGCAGGTGAGATACCCCTTGAGCTGGAACATGCTGTTGCAGGACCTGCAGATGTTGACTAGCCTGGGTTTGCTGCTGCTCAGCAACCGAAGGCTGAGAACTGCACTGAACTTCAGTTTGCCTCAATGCAGGGGCCACAAAGTTGTTACTAGGTGGAAATAATCGCGTAAGGCCATCTCCATGTGCTGGGTTGCTAATAGGCACAACTGAGTTTGAAGAGTTGGGAGGGATCTGACTAACCATCATTTGAGTATGATCAGAAATGCTGTCTGGAGTTCGGCTAACCAGGGACATACCTTCAAGCCTGAGGGGGGCTGGCTGACAATGTTTTTGACGTTTCACTGAAGACAGTAGAAGGTCATCTTGGAGAGCACGTTTTGCAGAGTCTTTACGGCTTTCATGACTTGGCTTTAAGAGTGGCTCTTGAATCTGTGAAGTTGGTACAGTACCAGTCATAGTGCTTAGTTGTTCTTGAGAATATTCAGTCATCAGAGATGGTCCAGGAGGCTGACCGCCATAGGAACTAGATGAAACAGTCAGATTAACTGTAGCAGAAACAGTTGTTGACTCTGAAGTCTGAGACAATCCAGCACAGCTGACAAGAGAATGGCTGATGCTGCTCTGATGGATAAGATTATTCACACTTAAACTGGTAATGCTTGGTGGCTGAGAATTCGAAACCTGCAAAGAGGCATTTGATGTTTTAATTCCTACTGAACAACTTGGTTTTTCAAGGGGCCTATCCACAGTTGCTTCAATTGAATCCTGAGAACTAAATTCATTTGGTGTTGCTTCTGCCTGACCTGGGCTATTCTCTTTAGAGACCTGTGTTTTAAAAGGCTGGTCTCCCTCTAAAGATGATGCTTCAGAAGGCTTTGAAGTAACTTCCCTTGTATCAGCCTGGGTACCAGTTTTTCCTTTCTCAAGGTTTTCCTGGTCAAAAATAGCTCTTGCTGCAAGAGCGACTATATCAGTTTGCTCTACAAAGGTACAGCTGTCACACGTATTAGTTGTTACATTGCTGGTGACATCTTCTCTAGTTGTTTCAGGAAGCATGGATGCAACTGAAAAACTACGACTACTGCCCGAGCTGGTTGACATGGGAGAGTCAGCCTGCCTACTGGTAAGCAAGGAGCCATGAATAATCTCCTGATCAGGGATGCAGGAATGATGCTGTCCTGGATCTCTATCATCACTGTTCATCAGTAACAGCTCCTGTTTGGAATGCAAATCAATACTTGAATCAATTATTTTAGAATTTTCTGAAGAAAAGTCAGGATGGTCCACCTGGACTGAAAGAGATGATTTCTGAGGGTCTTTTTCTTTAGCAAGACCAGACAGCAATGCAGTTAAACCTTGCTCCTTTAAGAGACCTGTAGTTTGCATTCTATCTGATGAATCTTGCTCAACTCCGCAAGGTTCAGCAATGATTTCTACCTCAGAAACACAGTCAGTACTTGTAGTGCTTGTGGTAGATGATGAACCAGAAACCTGAGAAACCAAAACATGGGGATCATTTGGAGATGGAATCAACACGTTGGCTGAAGTACCAAATTTGGGAGCATCAGACAATGCCAAACTAGTTGGTGGCTTATCCTGAGAAGTCTCTCGTTGCACTATGGGGACAGAATCTTTGGATTTTGCTGGGGCCACCGCAAAATGTTCACTTGTTATAGATTCTTGACAGGGTGAGTTAGACTCTTCTGCTGACTTAGATTTGGGTACAGACTCAGGTATTACCGATTCCGAATTTGGAACATCCAAAGAAGGTGAACCAGAAACACTCACAGTACTCTCTGCCTGGGACATAGTGACAGATGGCACCACAAGAGGGGGGCTTTCCAGCAGTCCATCATTACATGGTGGCTCTGCTGAGCCTTCAGTACTGGGGCAGTCCGCCTGGCCCACGTTGCTGACTGGATTCAGGGGGCATGCTGACTTGTTAGCTGCTAAGTGTTTCTTGACACCTGGCTTCTTATTCAACCTTTTTGACTTCACGTTAGGCAAACAAGCTACAGGGTTCACTGAGGGAGTAGTCACTAGATTATAAGTACTGGGTAGTGTGGCTGAAGTATCTGTTGTCATGGGAGATGCTACAGTTGCTGTTAATGAAGCACAGTTAGCTGGGGTGGTTTGACTACTTGCAGTAGTTTGGGGATTGCCAGGCTGGCTAATAGACAATTGTACACAGCTTTGCCCAGCCATTTGTGATATGCTTTGATTGAGGCTGGCCAAAGCGCCAAATGTGTTCAGGGCAACATTGGTATTTGGATCTTCGCTGGTGGTGGGTTGAATAATTTGCATAGGGTTTTGGTTTGTAGTTCCTGATGAAGACATCACAGGCTGCAAAGCAAAAAGCTGTCCATTTAAAGAAATGGTTTGAGGCTGTTGTTGGTTCGACATGGTAACAGAAAAAGTTTGTGTTGAATTAGATGTTGATAAAGATGAAGGTCTTGGTAATATGTGGACAAGATGCTTTCCACCAAAAGTTTGTGGGGTCGGAACATTTTGCACGGAATTAGACCCTATTATAGCATTGGCTCCATTGACAGGGAGTCGAACAGAACCAGGAGGTGGAGCTGAGAGGAGTGGCAAAGGATTCTGATTAGCTGCCTGTATGATTACTATCTGTTGACCTACAGTTGGGTTGGGAACCTCTGCCCTCATCACTGTTGGGCATGGAGTGGTGCTGGGTGGCTGAAGAATGATAACGTTTTGATTAGCTGGAGCTGCTTTAACAGCTGTCCCTACTGGCTGAGCCATCTGAATCACTTGCATTGCTGAATTCAATGGGAGGATATTTGGGGGAGTCTGAGATTTAACTTGTGGCTGGGCAATAACTGGCTGCATAGGTAACGATGGACAAGAAGGCAAGGTTACAACTACTTGCTCAACTGGCTGCCCATCTGCTGGAAAGGAATTATTCAAGTTGATGCTTGTAGCCATATGTCTACCGTGACTGCTTGTGGTGGGGCTAGTACCAGACTCATTTAATACTGGAGTCACAGCAGAAGATGGTGTCTGGCTTAAGGGCTGAATAGTGTTTCCTGCCAGTTGCAAAGTAGTCCACGTTGTCTGCGTGTTTCCAGATGAGGAAATTCGAGTAAGGCTATTAATGTTTTTCAAATCTGAAGCACTAACAGCTGAAGAAGGCAAAGAACAAGAAAGAGTCCAACCATTATCCAGAGGGTTTGCAGAAGGACTGCTCACAGGAGCAGTGGTCTTCCCTCCTCCAGGGACAGATGGGGCCACCACTGCAGTAACGCTTGCGGAGTCTGCACCCTTGCTAATGCTCACTGGACCGGGATCACCTGCAGATCTGGGAGGCTGGGAGCAGACTGTGGTGGTAACTGAAACAACAAAGGTGGTTTGAAAATCACTTCTCAAATCCTGTGTGCTCAGGCAGGACTTGTCTCCAGGGTTCACTTTAGTGGTAGTTGCTGAGGAGCTGGAGGGGACGCTTGTGGCACAAGGGACTGTTTTTTTCAATAATTTAGGATTCTCTTTCCCGTTCTTATTTTCAGAAGAATTTTGATCATTTACACTTGTGTGCAAGGACCGATGTTGGCAAGGTTCAGGTCCTATGGGAACAGCAACCAATGAGCCCCTGGTGGCACCAAGCACACGTGAATCGCTTTTGGAGGTGGCAAGCTTGAGAATATTTTGAGCAGGAATGGTAGCCGGAAGACAAAGAGGAACAGGCTGGTTGGCAGCCAATGCAGAAACTGTGGTCTGATGCCATGGCTTGTTTTCAGAAGGGTAAACTCCAGAAATAGACACAGGAGTCACAAGATTGCAAGTCCTCTGCACTGGCACCACATTGGCGGTTTGCTTTTGTAAATTATGGCCAACATTAAAGGTTATCCCCTGAACAGCTGCTCCCTGGCTGTTGCCACCAGGCTGACTCCCATTGGAATAAACAATAATATTTTTCTGAATCTGGTCACTGGGAATAACAACAGAGACCTTTGAGTTTTTAAGATTTCCTTTCCAGTGGATTGTGGGATCATCATATAAGCATATGTCATTTGCTTTCAGTAATTCAATATATCGGCCGTTTTCTTTTTGAATTTCTTCCAATTGTTTACGAAGCTTTTTAATTTCTTCAGCTACAATATTAAAAATAAAAATGAAACAATTACCTGTAAACATCAATATTTACAATAATTTAAGAACTGTGTACTAAAACTACTGAAATCTAATTCTAGCATTCTAAATACCTCAACTGAAAATCTTCAGCTATTTCCTAATACAAGTTCTTTCTTCTTTTTAGAATGGTATCTCAAACTTCTATCCCATCTTTTAAAAGTATATATCTTTAGCCCTAGCTGGTTTGGCTCAGTGGATAGAGCATCGGCCTGCGGACAGAAAGGTCCCAGGTTCGATTCCGGTCAAGGGCATGTACCTTGGTTGCGGGCACATCCCGAGTAGGGGGTGTGAAGGAGGCAGCTGATCGATGTTTCTCTCTCATCGATGTTTCTAACTCTCTATCTCTCTCTCCCTTCCTCTCTGTAAAAAATCAATAAGATATGTTTTAAAAAAATAAATAAATAAAAGTATATATCTTTAAAGGTAAACAACTCAAAGGTCAAAAATTACTCAAAAGCCCAGCTGGTGTGGCTCAGTGGTTGGACGTCAACCTATGAACCAGGAGGTCTCTATTCCCAGTCGAGGCACAGGTCTGGGTTGTGGGCTTGATGCCCAATAAGGGGTATGCAAGAGGTAGCTGATCAATAATTCTCACTCATCATTGATGTTTCTCTCTCTCCCTCTGGGTCCTTTCTGAAATAAAAAATAATAATTTTTTAAAAAATTACTCATAATGTAGAAATCTTAAAATCCCCAATTCAAAAATTCCCAATGGGGCAGCTACAAAGGTAAAGCAAGGGAGACATACTGATATCATGGTAACATGCTAGGAAAATAACAGTGAACATCAATATCACAGCATTAAATGCTACAACAGCTAACATTACTTATGGTGGTAATTGTCTCTTTTATAAAGCATTAAACTCGTTTCTAATTTACCCATTGAAACAACAGAGAACAAGTAGAACATGTAAGAAACAAAGTGACAGAACATGGAGGAAAACGTCAACAATGGAACTTGCATTTTCCTTGGCAGGGACGATGTATGTTACCCTACTGAGTAATGGAGATGTCTGTCACACCCCTGTTCCTTTCTAAGGAAGACAGCCTCACCCTTGGATCCTACTAACGGGGCAACCTGGGCTGCTGCTATTTATGCTCTGTGACCCGTATATCCCTACCTGTCTTGCCTCAGGGGTACTCTTGGTACAAAGGCATCCAATCCTCAAGGCCAATGCCCTATGAGGTAGCCTGAAATGAACAGTCTGTCCTGACAAGGATGAGCTCAGACTAGAAAATTATTTCCTTGGATATTTAAACTAAGAGACACAGGAAAAAGATGTCAATGTGCCATGGACATTAGAAATTTAAAAATAATTATTATAGACCAAATAATAATGGTTGTTCTCACTTACTGCACACTTACTATATGCCTGGGACTTTTCATTCACTGTCTCATTTAATAACAATAACAACAATCATAACATAATATTTATCAAGCATTTACTTGAAGTCCCAGACTTCAAGTGCTTTGCCAGAATTATCTCTTTTAATCTTCATAACAACCATGAGATGGGAACTACCTATTGTCGTCTTCATTCTCAGATGTGAGAAACAGGCTCAGAGTAGTTATATAATTTATCTAAAGTCAACCAGATAGATGCTATAATTATCCTCATTTTAAGATAAGGAAATTGAAACTTGGAGAAATTAAGTAACTGACGAGAGGTACTGAGTGATAAATGAAACCAGGACACAAACCCAGGTGGCCTGACTCCCAAGACCACTGCTCTGACCACTGTTCTAGATTGTCATGTGGGCCATGAGTATGTGGAGGAAACTGTTGGGAGAAGAAGAGAGAGCAGATGCACAAAAAAGCACCAAAGAAAGGATGATGACGGAGATGACAAGTAGTCACACTGAAGCTGCCTCCTTTGCTGCTCCGACACCTGGCCTGGCTGTTCAGCTTTTCCTGGGCCTCATGCAACGTGTATTTTTTCAATAGTTTCCCTTTTTCCTAAGGTAACTTGACTGCTTCAGCCTCTGGGCTGTGAAATCAAAGAAGCTCTCACTAGAAAAGTCTACAAATCATTTTATAGGGTGCCTCAAAACGGGTACCAAACATATATTATATATCTAACTACCTGACAGCATCATAACCAGGGCCTGGGCCATAAAGATAACTGAGCTAGTTGAGGGGATAAGTTGTTATCTAATTGAAATTCTGAAGCTAACCTTCAAGTATGGTCTCCAATATCCTTCCCGCTTCTTATAAACAGCCCAGCATTGCCCCGCCTCCACAAATTCTGCCTTTGTTTCTCTCCTTTAAATGTGACCTTCTGAGGTGTCACAGAAAATTCTCTCTCTCCTCTTGTTAGTGGCCTACCACTCTGAGCTTTATACTTGCCTGTGATATTCTTCTTTTCAGCTGTTATAAGGAAACCCATTCTCCAGTTCAAGTGGAAAAAGAGGTTCATTTGATAACATAGAAAGACTCACCTCTATCTAAAGATCAAATATTATTTTTTAAATGTATTTTTATTGATTTCAGAGAGGAAGGGAAAGGGGGAGAGAGAGAGAAACATCAATGATGAGAGAGAATCATTGATTGGCTGCCTCCTGCATGCTCCCCACTAGGGATCAAGCCTGCAACCCAGGCATGTGCCATTGACTGGAATCGAACCCAGGACCCTTCAGTCCCCAGGCCAACACTCTATCCACTGAGCCAAACCGGCCAGAGCAAGATCAAATATTACTAAATGATCAGGCAGTCTGATGTGCACATTACATGTAATATAAACAATCATGAACTGAGGGTTTGGCCTTTTGAGCAAATTCACAGTTAAGTTTTTGCACAGGCATATCTTTATCTTGTTTTTAAGTTACACTGAGCAGGATCCCTCTATATCCTTTTATAAGCTCCTCCTAGTTGGATGATTCAACTAGAATAAAGGAGATCCAGCATTACTTATATCATGAGTTAAGCAAACATGAAAAGTACAGACAAGTCCAAAATCAAAGTTATGTATCCCTGCAAGATTTAGAATTGCTCACTAAGATGAATTTATCTGCAACACTATTCTCCCACATCCACTGAATGCATGGTCTTAATAATGTTTGTGGGCAAAAAGCCTTCTGTATCCTAATATAATTTGCACTGTGATGCAAAGGTCTAAACACTGGGGGGGAAAAAACAAAAAGAAAAAATATTTACCTTGTTCATTATTTCCTCCGTTAAGCAGGAATTCATCATTTTGCCTTTTCAATTCTGTTATATATTTAAAGGCTTGGTCCAGGATCATATTCTTGCTCTGCCAAAGAAAATTAACCATTTAAAAGGTCTTCATTTTAAGACCTTGCCAAAGAAACTTAAAGTGTTGGTTTTATCATATACTAGAGGCCCGGTGCATGGATTCATACACTGGTGGGGTCCTTCGGCCTGGCCTGCGGGGATTGGGCCAAAACCAGCTCTCCGACATCCCCCAAGGGGTCCCAGATTGCAAGAGGGCACAGGCCAGGCCAAGGGACCCCACCAGTGCACAACTGGGGCCGGGGAGGGACCACGGGAGGGCTCCAGGGCGTGTCTGGCCTGTCTCGCCCAGTCCCAATTGGCCAGACCCCAGCAGCAAGCTAACCTACCAGTCGGAGCATCTGCCCCCTAGTGGTCAGTGTGCATCGTAGCAACTGGTCGAACGAACAGTCAGACACTTAGCATATTAGGCTGTTATTACATAGGATATGTGATATGTATCTTGAAAAATGTTTTAAATTCACCAATATTCAAAAGCTTCTACTATTTATCTTTCATTTACCAAGTATTTATTGAGCATCAACTATGTGTCAGGCTCTGTACTAGGCACTAGGGATATTAAAAACAAAACAGAAAAAGTTCCTGAATTTGAGGAATTTTATACATATATATGAATAAAATGCTGTGGGGGGAAAAAATAGAGCAGAGTAAGAAGCGGCCAGAGAGATGGCAGAGGTTACTCTGTGTATGGACTGAATGTTTGTGTCCCCCCACAATTCATGTTGAAACTCTAATCCCTGCTGTGATGGTATCTGGTGATTGGGCCTTTGGGAGATAATTAGGTCATGAGGGTAGTCTCTTCATATGAGATGCCCTTAGAAGAAAACATGAGGGAGGTAAGTGCTCTCTCTCTGTGTCATGTGAGGACGTAGTGAGGAAGAAAGCCCATACCAGGAACTGAACTGGCTAGTACCTTGATCTTGGACTTCCCATCCTCTAGAACTGTGAGAAATAAATTTTGGTTGTTTAAGCCACCCAGTCTATGATAATTGTCTTATAGCAGCCCCAAATGACTAAGACACTCTGTTATAATCTATTTTGTATAGAGAGGCTGAGGAAGGCCTCTCTGTAAGGTAACTTTCTTTTTTTTAAATCCACACCCAAGGATATTTTTCCATTAATTTTTAGACAGAGTGGAAGGGAGGGGGAGAGATAGAGAGAGAAACATCAATGTGAGAGAGACATTGACTGGTTGCCTCCCACATTCTCCACGACCTGGGCCAGGGATCGAGCCTGACACAGCGGCACATGCCCTTGACCGGAATAGAACCTAGAACCCTTCAGCCCTCAGGTTGACACTCTTATCCACTGAGCCAAACCGCTAGGGCTGTAAGGCAACATTTAAGTACAAACATGAAGGAGGTACAAAAAGTATATGCCTTATAGGTATCAGGAGGAAGAGGGTTCAGGTAGCAGGATCAGTAAGAGCAAAGGCTCTTGGGCAGAGCTGTGCTTGGCGTGTTGGAGAAACAGTAAGGAGATGAGCCGACTAAAGTACATAGGAGAAGAGTAGTAAAAGAAGAGGCCAATGAGGGCCTTAAAGACCATTTAAAGACTTTAAATTAAATTTAATGTTATTCTTTACTCTGTCAGCCAGAACTACAAAGTTACTTGACTGAGTTTTGGTGTCATGCTCCCAGTATATTCCATTCCTAAGCTTTTTGAAAAGATTGTATTTTATGTCAAAGTGCTGCTTTATTCTTAATTAATAATTTTAAAAATTGAAAACACAATATGTGCATATAGCAAAAAAATTTAAACAATCTAAAGGGATATATAATGAAAGCTAATATTTCTTTTGGCTTTAACCTTCCAGACCCTTTTCCAGAGGCCACCACTATAAAGTGACTTGTATACCCTTCCAAAATGTTCTATGCCCGTGTGTGTGTGTGTGTGTGTGTGTGTGTTTAAATCCAGATAGAAGGATATGATAAAGAGTAAGTTACTTTATTTTTAAATTTAAAAATATACCTTGGAGATACTTTTATATAGCATTTAGGTTTCTGTATCTACATTACACCTTCTGAATGCTGTATTTATTTTATCTATTACTAATAAATATTTAAGCTGTATAAGAGGCATTTCAGTTTTTTATTCTTCAGCTATTAAAAATGTTACAGCTATTAAAAATAATTTTTTATTTATTTTTTTGAGAACAGTTTTTTAAATAGGTATTTTATTGATTTTCAGAGAGGAAGGGAGAAATAGAAACACCAATGATGAGAGAATCATTGACTGGCTGCCTCTTGCATACCTCCTACCGGGCATGTGCCCCGACTGGGAATCAAGGAGAATCAAACCGTGACCTCCTGGTTTATAGGTCGATGCTCAACCACTAAGCCACACTGGCTAGTCAAAGAACAGTCAGTCTTGATAACTAGCTGGTGTTTCTCTACTCAGCACCATGGCTGGGGTCCCGACTTAGATGTTTTCATCTTGGTTCTCTTCACAATAGGTACCAAATCCAGTATCACCTTGGTGGGTCTTTATAGTTTTTTTTTCTACCTACCCATCAGAACAGACAGGCTGTAACCTGGCCTCTTACAAAAACAGTCAGAAATCTGTAAGATCTGGTCCTTTATGCAGGTAGGGAAAACCTTCTTGCTCAAGACTAACAGAAAAATGTGCAAATGAAAGACCAAAAATCTTTAATTATAAAGTTACATCTTTTTGAAAAATAATTTTTTAAATGTTGCAGTGCATGTTTAACTCCTACTCCCATGTGCACATTATTAAGTATCTCCAGTACTTTATCAGACAACACTTTTCATGCAGAAATTGGTGATTTAGTGCTTTGGTTCAGCAAGTTACAATTCTGGGTTCCTTAGACTGAGTCCCCAAAAAACCAAAGTAACCCAGGAAACACTTTTGAGAGAGAAAACTGATATTGTCCTTTCTTAACTCAAAAGTCGAGGCAGCCCTAGCCAGTTTTTCTCAGTGGTTACAGCATTGGCCCTCAGACTAAAGGGTCACAGGTTCGATTCCAGTTAAGGGCACATATCTCAGTTGCAGGCTCATCCCCAGCCCCGGTCGGGGTGTATGTGGGAGGCAACCAATTGATTGGTCTCTCTTATATAGATATTACTCTCTCTCTGTCTCTACCCCTCCCTTCCTCTCTCTCTAGAAATCAAGGAAAAAATATCCTCAGGTGAGGATTAACAACAACAACAAAAAAGAGCTGAGACAAAGGCAGAGCCTTACAGTGCCCATTTTCTGCCTCTCTACTTCAGATGGGGGTGGAGACATGCAGCAATAGTGCAGGAAATCTTAATCTATTCAGCTTCTGGGAGCCAAAGATTGATTTCCATTGCACAGTCTAAGACACTGAGGAAATCAAAATGATTATGGTTTCCTTTCAGAGACACTCATAGGAATGAAAGCCAAGAGCAGGAAAATAAGATTTTACTAGGCAAACACAAATATTTACTAAGCAGCTACTATATACATTGAGATGTAGAGGAAGAAAAACAGTCAGAGGACATAGTGTCTGCCCTTAAGTTTGCTATTTGTTAAAGAAACTGAAAGTGTGTTTTTAAGAAGACTAAAAAACATTTATGCAAGACTAAGTACCACCCTGGAGGGGAGAATGAAAAGAAAGTGGAGTGAAAGACCTTCCTAAGGGGACAGTGTGGAGAAGAAGCAAACTGATCCGGGCCTCTCTGCCACAGCCCGGGAGGTTCAGGACTGGGCGCTCCCGTGACCACGAAGGTGGGGTGAAAGGTATGGGGATAAAACTGGGAGGCTGGTGGAAGGACTCTTCTTATGCAGTAATAAGAACCAATCCCCACGCAGCTGGATGACTTCCCCTTTCTGCCCCAACCACCGGAGACAAGTTTGTTTTCTGTGAAGTGTAACCAGAGAATTTCAGCCTCAGGGATACTTGGCACAGAAGTGAACACACTATGAGGCTCCTGAGTGAAAACCGGAGTGAAGTCAAACCGCCTCCTAAAGCACTCACTTCCCTGACTCAGCTTCCAGAATAATAACAACTAGCCTCACGCTCTTCCGACCGTTCCCACGCCTAGGTACAGGGCTCAAGAATTCTGCTCTGGAAAAAAAAATTTAATAGCTACCCCCAAAACAAACAAAAAAAGCAACAAATACTGATATTTTTGAGTTTCACAACAACAACACTCGTTCACCAACTAATCACTCAACACTCAGAGCCACCAACAGACAAGCTTAGCCAATCAGCTTTTTAATGTCTCATTCTCAAATATGAAAAAACAACTAAGTATCACTAAACATTTCAGGAAAGTCTCCAAACAGAAAGACAAACATTCGTAGAGGTTCCTAATCTATCATAGGTACTGAAAGTTTATAAAAATGATACTTGATACTGGAAAATATGTAAGCATCTTTTTTCTCCATAATACTAGCCAAGTAAAAGGTTAAGGAGGTGGTGGTAAAAATGGGAAATCGGGCCCTCGCGTGTTTGGCTCAGTTGATAGAGCATTGGCCCGAGGACTGAAGGGTCCAGGTTTGATTCTGGTCAAAGGCAAGTTCAATCCCTGGCCCTGGCTGGGGCATGTGCAGGAGGGGGCAACCAATCCATGTCTCTCTCACATCGATGTTTCTCTCTATCTCTCCCTCGCCCTTCCATTCTCTCTAAAAATTAATGGAAAAATATCCTCAGGTGAGGATTAACTAAAAAAAAAAAAAATCAGAAGATACAAAGTTAACAGAAAATATTTTTTTAAAACCCTGTAACATTCTCATAGATGAGATGATATTATCTCCATGAAACAAACATGTGGCATGAAAAGAAACAAAAAGAATAAGAAAAAAGACTCTTGGAAATTAAAAATATGAGAGCAGTAATTATGAGAACGGTCAATTTACATGTTTCTCTTTTATTATATAGGATTTGCTTGGAATATTACACTCAGTTCTTTATATAAATGTATGTTTTCCTTATCCACCTGTTTCAGTAGAGGTGAGTGTTTTGCTGCTGAAATTAAAACAGAAGAGTTAAAGGAGACCAACCAATTGAGATAGAAAAGAAAGGGTAGAGGGCTCCAGAAGTATAGTCTCAAAGGAAAAAAAGGGTAAAAAGAAATTATGTGGTACATTTGACCAGGTAGAAACTGTATTAAGAGACTGTTGGAAGTGTGGAAAAATTAAAGAGAGGTATATAGAAAATTAAGCAAATGTGAAATAATGAGGCAATTATTAACTCAAAAAAAGTTGCATACGAAATGAAACATAATATAGTATACTCCTTGACTCAACCATATACAATATTTAGACCGTCTTCATAACATAAAAACTGAATGCCAATTTAATTAAAAGTTATGGTAGAATTACATTGGATTACTCAAGGGAAAGCCAAGGGAAAAGCATAAGAGGAAGTTAATGGACAATATACAAAATGCAAAATAAGATATAATAATATAAGCATGTTATTTTGAAATAGAAAGGTAAATACCAGAAGAAACAGTTGAGAATGATTGCCTCTAAGGAGCTACATTAGAATTGGGAAGTAGTAGGCAGGAGACCAATGTCTGTTGTTGTTTTAAGCTTTTTGGTGCTATTTGCTGTGTATATATTAACTGTTGCATCTATTAATTTAATTAAATATATAGCTGTATTAACCAATGGTCACCCCAATAAATTTAATACAATTTTTTAAAAAAAGAAAACCCACTAGAAAAATGGGTCAAAAACTAGATTAGGCACTACATAAAAAAAGAGTATGTACAAATACTCATTTAAAATGTAAAAAAGAAAAATAGTTTTCAAACTAGTTTAAAACCTTTCGATTCAGGGAAATGCTAATAAAAACCATGAAATACTATAATACAAAAGAAATTAATTTAAAAAAGGCTAAGTCAAATGATGATATCCCATTACAATGGAATACTATATAACCAGTAAAATGTTACAACACATGAGGAAAGGTATCTACAGCTAAGTCTACTATGTACCACTGAGTGAAAATACAAAGCAGGTTGTGAAACTACACAGACATATTCACAAAGCAATGTATAAAGAAATGTGTAACAAGTTTTAGCAGTGATTATAACTTGAGTGTAGGATGTCAATTTATTTAACTTATTTTTTAAGATTTTTTTAATTGTTGGCAGTATTCAATTTATTTTTTATAAATTGAAGGTTTTATGCCTTCCATATTGTTTTCATTTTTATTGTTTTGATTTCAGTGAGCAGGCTTTATCCTCATTATCAGAAGAAACAAAAAACTTTAGAGAAAACTGTCAGCTTAAATAAGCTGAGATTTTAGTAGAGGCTGATAAGGTGTGGAGAACAAAATAAAGAAGAGATCCTTAGAAGATTCTAGGTAAGAATTTAAGATAGTAAAGAACATGATTGGAGAAAATAAAAGAAATGCCTAGTAAATACAGTTGCATACATACTAGTATACATGTAATCATGGGACTGAATAATTTAAGATTTTAAAGATCTAGAAATGATATGGTCCATTTGATCATGTAGAAACTGTACTAGAAGATTGTGGGAAGAATTAAACATAGCCATACAGAAACTTAAGAAAATGAAAAATTATGAGACAATTATTAACTCCAAAAAACTATTCATGACAGGGAACAAGAATAACCTTTGAAACAACGGGGGATTATCTGTACACAAGTTATGGATAAAAATAAGGGGATTTCTTACCTGCTTCAGCGCAGGGGAACATGGGATCAGCTCTCCTATTCTGTTAATCCCAGCATTGATTTTCTTCTTCCTATGCCTCTCCACTAGAAAGGGGGAAAAATCCATTTATCAAACCTACAGACAATTTGCTTCATTCTCCCTAGTAAAGAAATTTTAGGCATAGAAAAACCTAAGAAAATCTTATCAAATAGTATCTACTAACTATAGTAAGATTTTTAAGTGTCAGATTTTAAGTCTAGTGTTATGAAAATTGATATAGGCAATACTTTTATTAGCACTTTAAAAAATGAGATCTATAATAAATAAATTCAAATTATAAAAAGAAATTGCTAATATTACATTACTGTTAGGCAATTATATTGTAGTTCAAGTATTATGAGAGATTTTTTTAAATATATATTTTATTGATTTTTTACAGAGAGGAAGGGAGAGGGACAGAGAGTTAGAAACATCGATGGAGAGAAACATCAATCAGCTTCCTCCTGCACACTCCCCACTGGGGATTTGCCCTCAACCAAGGTACATGCCCGAATCGAACCTGGGACCCTTCAGTCTGCAGGCCGACGCTCTATCCACTGAGCCAAACTAGTTAGGGCATTGATGAGAGATTTTAACAACCAAATTTCAAGAACCCACTAATAAGCTAAGTTACTAGAAAATTGCCTCTTTATAGCAGACGGGCAAATGAGACCTTTCTAAACAGATTAGGATGACTAGAGAACATTTGTGGAATAGAAACATCTAGTAGTTATAACTTAAAATAGACAAGAAAAGGCAGTGGTTTGGCCTTTTCTATGAGGTCTGGGTTGTTCACTTTGGCCACATAGAAATTTTCCCATCCAAGAAACTGGGTATCTGACAACTTCTCAATGAACTGGGAAATGTTCCGGTTTATGTGCTACAACTTTAAAAGTCGTATAGAAGGATCAAGAGGATACAAGAGCCCTAGCTGGTTTGGCTTAGTGGATAGAGCGTTGGCCTGCAGACTGAAGGGTCCCAGGTTCGATTCTGGTCAAGGGCACATGCCTGGGTTGCGGGCTCATTCCCCAGTAGGGGGCTTGCAGGAGGCAGCCGATCAATGATTCTCATCATTAGTGTTTCTCTCTCTCTCTCCCTCTCCCTTCCTCTCTGAAATCAATAAAAAATAAAAGAGGATACAAGACATTATCTAAATAATTTCTATAAGACACTGTTAGTAGAAACATTGGTCTTGGCTATTTTCTGTGAGAAAGTTTTCTAAAATCTTCCTGTCTAATAAGATTCCAGTGCTTCTAAAAGGATGATCTTTCAAATTGTAGCATAGGTAGGTCTTGCTTTGCAAAAGATATTCTTTTTGCTTCAGAATCTAGCAGTAAGGACATCCTTTTCAAGATATCTAATCATTCTGAATAAATTACTATCAGAACATATTTATGGCACCATGTGACAGTTGACACCATTAAAACATTTTGGTCAAGCATGTCAAACTTGCGGCCCACGGGCCACATGCGGCCCACAACGAATATTTTTGTGGCCCAGCCAATATAACGGTATATAAGAAACGTTTTAATAAAAATTTCGTAACTTTATTTTTACAATATCCTGCTATACATAATTATTAATAATAAATTACAACATTCACTAATGACTGATTACTATAATGATGTTGCATTCATTTCCCTTACGTGCCTTACACGCAGGCACACCATTTCTCTCCACTAATACTAGCAACGAGTATTTTAGCAGCCCATTGCCACGTCATTAGTCTTGGACTGACTTGTTTGGTGTGGGCAACAGGAAATACCTCGCTTTTGGAGAACAAGAAAAATAGGTTTATTTGCATTATGCTTACTAATTTGTGCAGTTATTCAGTGTCTGGTAAGTTAATGTTCAGGAAAAAATATTAATTTTTATTAAAATGTTCTATTATTTTGTTAATTACTCATTGATTTCAGCCTTTTGTATTTAGCATGTCTCTATCGAAAATAAACCTATGTTTCTATGAAAATTGAAGCTTCTGTTTTTTTGCAGTCTAGATAAACTTAAACCTTTTTTATTTGGCCCGTGTTAGCCTTTGAGTTTGACATGCTTGATTTAGGTCATATATCTGAAAAAGATTAAACTCATATGGCCAAAAAAAAAAAAAGCAAAGCAATACATATAGTTCACCTTTCTTCTGAATTCTCTAACAATAGTATCTGTTGTTATCTAGGAGCGGACTTTTTAATGTGGGGAGGTAAAAACAACAACATTAAGACTCTTTACCCACGGTGATAAAGGGGAATTAAAGGCAGTCAACTCCCTTCTGGGGAACAGCAATATCCCACCAGTGGTCAACACTTCTCTCCATAGATAAAATTTTCCCCATGGTTCTTTACTTAGCGAAAGGAAGATATCAATTATAATATAGATAACAGAAATTAACTTCTATTTTTTTTAGATTGATTTCAGTGAAGTCTCTGATAGAAAATAAATGTTATAAAGTGTACCAAATTGTAAATGTATGTGCAATTACTTCTATACATGTTTATCTGGCTTTGGCCTATAATTTTCATGTTTGAGATAAAATTAAGTATTTATTTTCTATACTTCTTCCTATAATTTAGGACTTCACAACTTAGGACTGTTCACATTTTAAGTACCTTTAAGATCTACACCCTGCTGCTCATCTCTTTTCTATTCCTCTAGGCAGCCAGCTCCCTGTGGAATTTCTGCAAAGACACATACTCTACTTTCTATTTAGGAAAAGTACATCTGGAATCACTCAAAATACCAAAATCACTCAGTGAGTGAAATCACTTAACACACTAGCTCCAGGGGTATATTAACCCTTAAATTATCTAAACAGATAGTAAATCAGAAGATGATAAGCAGGCCATCTTCATGAGTTGCAAGGTTGTTCAGTCAATTAAAAATAAGAAAGAAAGACTTTTCTAAAATGATTCTATACATATAGCATAAAAGCTTATAATCAACTGTAGTATAATTTCATTTTGAATACAAAAATGTTAACAAATGAAATTTAAATTGCTGTTTCTACCTGCATTGTGTGTCTCCCGGTTTTTCTTTCTGAAACAAAAAGTGGAGATAAAAGGAACATGAAAATAATAGAAAACCATTTTCACCACTTTACATTTTGAGAACCATAAAAATCAATTTTATGAATTTGTATTTGTTGCATCAATAAGAAACTATCTAAAGAAAATTTGCTTAATATATATTATGGTATGTAAACTTAACTGCAGATATCTTTTTTTTTTTAAATATATTTTATTGATTTTTTACAGAGAGGAAGGGAGAGGGATAGAGAGTTAGAAACATCGATGAGAGAGAAACATCCATCAGCTGCCTCCTGCACACCCCCTACTGGGGATGTGCCCACAACCAAGGTACATGCCCATGACCGGAATCGAACCCAGGACCCCCCAGTCCACAGGCCAACGTTCTATCCACTGAGCCAAACCTGTCAGGGCAACTGCAGATATCTTACCTAATAATAGACAAACATGCAAATTGGTGTCACTCCGCTATACCCACCAGCCAATCAGAGTGACTATGCAAATTAACCCAACAAAGATGGCGGTTGATTTGCATATGTAAGTGCCCAGTGGCCTGGGTCCCAGGAACATCATCGGCACAGAGGTCACTCTGAGGTAGGCCCCGTGTGGGCTCTGAGCAGCCTAAAAAGGGCCTGAGCCAGAGGGCTCCTGGACAGGGCCAAGCCTGCGATCAGAGTCGAGGGGCCCCCTGCTCAAGCCTAAAGCCTCAGCCAGAGGCTTTAGGCCTGGGCAGGGGCAGAGCTGGCCATCGGAGCATGTACCTCGGTTGCAGGCTCCTCCCTGGCCGGGGCCCAGGTCAGGGCTCATGCAGGAGGCAACCAATCAAAGTGTTCCTCTCACTTTGATGTTTCTCTCTCTCTTTCCCTTTCTCTTCCACATTCTCTAAAAGTCTGGAAACATATCCTCAGGTGAGGATAAAAAAAAAAGAAAGAAATGTCATATCCTATAAAAGATACACTTGAAAATGCCTAAAGAAAGTTGTCATTTTTTCATGGTGAAGGGACTGGAGTCTATGTTGATGAAAACACCTTGGTGACTGCAGTGACTGGCAGTGGCTGCAGCAGCAGCGTGATGGGGTTGGTGCTTTCCCTTGATCAGCCTGGTCGCCTCCCACAAAGGGAGGCCAGACTGTGGCTTAGGCCCGCTCCCCAAGGGGAGCAGGGAGCGGGCCTAAGCCGTCAGTAGGACATCCCCTGAGGCTCCCAGTATGTGAGAGGGGGCAGGCTGGGCTGAGGAACCCCCCCCCCCAGTGCACGAATTTAATGCAATGGGCCCCTAGTATCAATATAAATTTAGAATCCACAATTTCTGAAAGTAACTACAATTCTCTATTCTTACACACCCACAAGCCATTGGTCAGGAAGCAAATCAACAAAAACTATTTGAAAAATGTAATTAAGGAACTAGTCAACACTCAATGTGCCAAGTAGGTGACTTCTTTTTTTTTAGAGAGAGTAGGAGGGAGGGAAGGGGAGAGAAAGAGAGAAACATTGATTGGTTGCCTCCCGCACCCACCCGACTGGGGGTGGGGATGGAACCTGCAACGCAGGTATGTGCCTTTAACCAGGAATTGAACCTGAGACCCTTCGGTGCGCAGGCCGACACTCTATCCACTGAGGACACCAGCCAGGGCACAAGTAGGTGACTTCTGATGTTTGCCTGGCATCCAGGCTAAGGTGGAGGTGAGTGTTTAAAGGAGATAAGCAATAGCAGGGAGGAACCTGGAAATCCCCAGGAAGGGAACTATGGCAGCCACCAGCACTGACAAGTGGCATTTCAGCCATCTTTTGCAATTATGTATCTTAAGTTATCCAAACCCTTAAATTTTATTAAAAGCTAATCTATTAAAAAGATTGATTTTTCCCTTTCAGGTACCATTATTCAACACATTAACATTTTCTAACAGCTATTGGGTAAAAAAGGAGAATAGTGATTTTAATATTAATGGAAGCAGCCTGGCCAGTGGAGTTCAATAGTTGAGCATCGGCCTATGAACCAGGAGGTCATGGTTTGATTCCCAATCAGGACACATTCTCGGGTTGAAGGCTCGATCCCCGGGGGAGGGTGTAATGTCCAAGGGGGGACATGCAGGAGGCAGCTGATCAATGATTCTCTCATCATTGATGTTTCTATCTCTCTCCCTCTCCCTTACTCTCTGAAATCAATAAAAATATTTTTTAAAAATTAATGGAAATATTGGCCATGTAATTCTAAGGAGAAACACTGGCCAAAATGGTAGAAATCCAGAAGGGAGTAAAATCCATTTCTGGCATGGTTACAATGATAGGGACCTACAAGGCATGGAAAGACACACCAGAAAGTTTAAAATCATTCTAGTATCTCAGAAATATTAATAGCAATTTGGTTCAAATACCAAATGCTAAAAAAATAAAAGAACCAAAAATAATATTGTACTGATATGCATATTGACATAATGGTTTCTAATATCACAAAATGTCTATTCAAACTGACTTCAGCCTGCGTGAGCTTAGGATCTACAAAGACTAATCCTGTTTGGAGTAAAAACTTTCAGAAGAAACTAAACATTTAGAATAGATTTGGTATTACACTTGTTACACTGCTGGCAGAATAAGAACAGGTAAATGTAAACTATGTACTTCTTTCTATAAAGCGATTTCTATCTATCCACACATATTTTGAAAGAGTAATGATTTTCTAGGCATCCAAATGAAAGTTCCCTAAGGATTACCTATTTAATAAAGTAGGGACTAATTCTGCTTCTTATCTTCTAAAACTATATTATTTTTGAACTGCGGCTACATACCTGTGCTGCTTTTTTGTAGGAGTCTCATTTTCTGTCATTTCTGGCATGGTTACAATGATAGGGACCTACAAGGCATGGAAAGACACACCAGAAAGTTTAAAATCATTCTAGTATCTCAGAAATATTAATAGCAATTTGGTTCAAATACCAAATGCTAAAAAAATAAAAGTGTTATCATGAAAAAAGCTCTGGGGATAGAAAAATGTATAAGAAAAAAGGACAAAAACATTATATCTAGCAGATGGAGAACAAGATGCATGTCAAATGTGAGGTGTAGCCAAAAAGCAGAAAGACTATATGGGCTTGGAAATCAAGGAAAGTTAATCAAGGGTATGGATTTGAGCAAGACCTAGAAAGACAGGTAAAACATACTTGAGTTGGGAGAGTATGTTCTTTGTTCATGATACTGTTTGTTTGTGATACAAAATTTAAACTAGAACAATGGACCCTCTCTCTGAACACAGAACAAACAAAAGTGATAAGCAGACAAACATGTAATATTCTATACATGGAAGCATTCATTCATTCATTCACTCATTTGCTAGGCCTCTTTCATTTCAAACTGAAAAAAGTCTTAAGTTACCATTTTGAGAGTCATTAAACTCTGAATATGAAAATTCTATTTATATTTAAAATATCATAATAGTAAAGAATGTATGTACTATAAGAAAATATACACATGTGCCAAAAAAGCCTGAAAGCAAATACTTTGAAATATTAATCATAGTTATGTAAGGCCAGCAATAATAGAGGTTATTTCTTTCTCTTTTCTAATTTTCAAATATTCTGTAATGAAAACTAAAATGCTTTTAAATCTCAGGGATTGACAATCTTTCAAAAGAGGTTTGTCAAGTTGGGCAACCTGTTCTGGTGCACTGGAGGATGTGCAGGTGTGGTTCCCCATTTTTCTCCATCAGAGGAAGGAAGTAGGCAGCAAGTATGGAATCAGAAGCCAGCACAACTGTAAAACCTGATTCTGCCATTTCCTAGCTGTGAGGTCCTGGGCAAGTTGTATTACCTCTTGGAAACTCACATGTCTCATCTACAAAATGGATCATAATCACATATCTAGATTATTGAGGTATTTCAAGAAAGGAAGGAAAGAATGCAAGGAGAGCAAAATAGCAAGGAGCCTAGCAGTAAGAAGTCAATAAATGCTAGCTATCAATATTAATGAGGTATTTTAGGTTAAGGCTTTAACCTGGGAAGGAAGTGAAGGGTCCTGGGAAATAGTAGAAGTGAATGCAGAGGTGATGACAGGAAGTGCTGGCAGAAGCAGCCTAAGGAGAAATGTGTGCTTAAGACCCATTTTCAGCAGCTTATTCTACCTTCTCCTTAACACTTGTGAAGTTACGTATCTGCCTAGAAGCAACACACTGACATTAGATGACCATACAACGATAATGTGAGGCATGTGAGTAAATAAATCCATCACTTTTCTTACCCAAGGGCTTGCAGAATTTCTTCACTTTTGATTCCTGGCTTCCAACGCCTCCTGTTTATGATCCAAATCTATCATCTTCTGCCAGAAGATGGTCTATAAGTTATGTTTTCTTCTTACTACACAGAGAAAAATCAATACATGTTTATAGCAGCATGTAAAACAAGAACTGGTGATCTAGGGCATGCAGGTAGATTTTCACTTGCAAGGCAATAAATGTAATTGCTTTCAAAAGTCACTTTCCTAAGGCTTACCCATGCTCCACCCCACAAAGATGATAGTACTGCAGCTATGGGATGGTTCGTCCCCAGGTGACTTTCTCCTTTCTCTTAGGCATGCTCACTATCCCTCAGGTTCTCACTGTCCTCCATCTATCTCTTACACTAAGACCTATCCTTAATTCTAAAATTATCTTTCCTTTAATTTCCTACTCCCCGGCTTCGCTTCTCTCCTGTCAGAGTGACTGAAAACTTACTCAAGGACCTTTCACTAAGGCTACACTAGGAAGACAGCACTCAGACCTGTGCACTGTATGAGTTCTGTAAACCAAAATTAATTTTAGGCTATAATAAAGAATTCAAAGCATTTATTTGAGCAAAAAGATCTGTAGCCCAGGTGACAGATTCAGGTAGCACCCTAAATTGTGTTCCACCAAGATAAAGGAGAGGCGGGGGGGGGAGGGTGAGGTTAAATATGGTTTTATTGATTTTAGAGAGAGGGAGAGATAGAAACATTGATGAGAGAGAAACTGATTGGCTGCCTCCTGCACACCCACTACTGGGGATCAAGCCTGCAACCCCGGCATGTGTCCTGACCGGGAATCAAACCGGGAACCTCTTGGTGCATAAGACGCAGCTCAACCAACTGAGCAACACCAGCTGCGTGAGGCGGGTTTTTTTATAGCAGTAGTTCCTATCCAGGGTCCCAATTAGGTCCATTTATGTAAATGAAGTATCAAAATTGTGCAGTTCTGATTGGACAGGGCAGGTCTCAATCCACTGGCAGAAAGAGGAAACCAGGGTAGAAAGAGAAAGCAGAGAGTTCAGTCTGAGGTTCTTCCCAATATACAGAGTACATGAGGGACCCCC
The DNA here is from genome assembly GCF_000412655.1 of Myotis brandtii. Lineage (NCBI taxonomy): Eukaryota > Metazoa > Chordata > Mammalia > Chiroptera > Vespertilionidae > Myotis > Myotis brandtii. The sequence goes on along the minus strand of NW_005365599.1, from coordinate 443,140 downwards.
TGTGAGCAAACAGCTGCTAACTCTTATTGTTCATAAAATCTGGGCCCTCAGGTAGACCATGGGGAGTCCATCTCAGCAGATAAAGCCCTTCTTGAGGTTCACATCAAATAATCTTTCCTCTTAGGAAACACAGCTCTAAAAACAGATTTGGGGGCTTCATTCCAGACAAATGAGAAGCACTGGGTAGAGCCCAGGAATCTGTTTTTTCAACAAGGTCTCTAGAGGAGATTTTTCTTTTTCTTTTCCTTTCTTCTCCTCCCTGCCCCCTCCTTCACATCCTCCTTCTTCTTCATTTTTTTATTTTGAACAAAAATGTTTGAGAAACCTAGGTCCACTTTAGGGCAATGCTTCCTAACCATTCCTGAAAAGAATTATCAGAAGGTAATAGTTTAAAATACAAATAAATTCTCAGCCCATCCTAGACCCACTGAACCAGTCTGTAAACAAGGAATTCCAATTTCTAAGAGAGGGAGGGATCTGAAATTTAGTAAGTGCCCCAAATGACTCTTATCAGGAAAATTTGGAAACAGGCAAATATCTTTACTTGGTGAAATTTCAGGCATCTGACTAACATCCTATTGTAAGAGATATTATTTGGGATGTGGCCTGACAGTTGACCACATAATTTTATCTATAAACTAGTAAGGTCAGATTTGCCTCATACTCATGAGTCAACATTTGGTCATTAGTATCAAGTTCCAGCTGTTCTCCTATAGCACTTTTGAAAGTTTTCAGGTTCACGCTACAATTAAGAAACATGAAGTATAAGTTCTAATTTTCTAAACACCTAGGATCTTAAAGTAAATGACACTAGAGCAGTGATGGCGAACCTATGACACGCGTGTCAGAGGTGACACGCGAACTCATTTTTTTGGTTGATTTTTCTTTGTTAAATGGGATTTAAATATATAAAATAAATATCAAAAATATAAGTCTTTGTTTTACTATGGTTGCAAATATCAAAAAATTTCTATATGTGACACGGCACCAGAGTTAAGTTAGGGTTTTTCAAAATGCTGGCACACCGAGCTCAAAAGGTTCGCCATCACTGCACTAGAGGCCTATCACATAAGTAAACGCATTCATTGCACTGTGGTGAAAGCCAGCAGTTCAGTTGAAAAATTAAAAACCAGATTACTACACATCGCTATAAATATCCATCTCAAACCACATTTTAATCAATTCAATTACATCTAATTCAATGCAAAGTTATTTCCATGTGCAAATCCTCCTGATATTAACATTGCATTCCTGACATTAAAAATAACATTTATTGGAATAAGGAAGTATATAATATTGTCACAAAACCTTGTCCACTTATTAATCTCCTAATAAGGAAAAGACACTTCTCATACAATATTTATATAACTATATACAAATGTACCCTGTAAAATATTTAATGTGCTAATAAAAAAGGGACTCTGTAATCAATCTAAGGGAAAGTCACAGAGTGATCTCATTATAAATTCCTAACTGGGCAGGACATGTGGGTATCATGCCCCAGGCCTATGAAAGGTTTACCTATGCCTTAAACAAGCACTAAACATTGTTCTTGTGAATTTAGGTTAACACACCTTGGAAATGCCAGAGTAATCCTTTTCCAGACCCCTGGGAAGAACAACCACCCTGAAGAGAGCAATAATCTTGTTAACTATATGGTAGTCCAATCAGATATTTCCCTGCCTTGCTTTCTCCCACCATCATGTGATCTTCGGATGTTCCCTCCTTAATTCCAAATGTATAAAAGAAACTGCAAAACTGTCATTCTCCACAGCATTTGAGATCTTGCTTCCTGGCATGTCCTCAGTTTGGCTCAAATAACCTCATAAAAATTCTCTGCTGGTTTGGACATTCTTACATTGACAGTGCCATGAATTTTTAAAGAAAAACATCAAAATGTTAAATTAGCCGAAACCGGTTTGGCTCAGTGGATAGAGCGTCGGCCTGCGGACTGAAAGGTCTCAGGTTCGATTCCGGTCAAGGGCATGTACCTTGGTTGCGGGCACATCCCCAGTGGGAGATGTGCAGGAGGCAGCTGATCGATGTTTCTCTCTCATTGATGTTTCTGACTCTCTGTCTCTCTCCCTTCCTCTCTGTAAAAAATCAATGAAATATATTTTTTTAAAAATGTTAAATTAGTAATCTATGAATTACTTTTCACAGTAAGAAAGGATTATTTCTTGAAAATCAGTCAAACCCAATGGTTCTCAAAGTGTGGTCTTCAGCTCACCTGCGTTAAAATCACTTTTATTTTATTTATTTTATTTTAGAGAGAGAGAAAAAGAGAAATAGTGATTTTGTTGTTCCGCTTATTTATGAATTCAATGATTGTTTCTTGTATTATGTACCCACAACCTTGGCATATCGGGATGGTGCTCTAACCAACTGAGTTACCCCGCCAGGGCCTAAAATCACATCTTTAAAAATTTTTTTCCTCTTGAGGTAAAGTTTACACATAATAAAATGTATAAATCTAAAGTGTAACATTCAATGAGTTTTGACAAATGCACTAATCCAACCCCTATCAAGGTATATCACCCAAGAAAAGTTCTCTCATCACTCTTCCCAATCCTTTCCTTCCCCTCCTGCCACAGAGGCAACCAGTGTTCTCTCTCTCTCTCTCACTCTCTCACTCTCGCTCTCCCTCTCTCTCTCTCTCAGAACTTCATAATGTATTAATCGAAAATTCTATTTTGTCAAGCTCTCACCATAACATTTTTAAAATTCATTCAGTACTTTGTAACTTTTTATGGCTGGAGAAATAAGTAACATTGTATGAAACTGTTTTATTCATTTTTCTGTTGATGAACACGTGGACTGTTCCATGTTTTGCTATTATGAATGAAGCTGCTATCCATGAACATTCTTGTATAAGTCTTTTTGTGGATATAGTCTTTCATTTCTCTTGGGTATATGATAAGTAATTCTACTTGCAGATAGTTACCCAAGAGAAATGAAAGACCGTCTCCACAAAAAGACTCATACAAGAACATTTAATACACCTTCCCCAGAGTGATAGGACCATTTTGCAGTCCCACCCACAATGTAGAAGATTTCTGTTTGCTCCATAGCCTCATTGATACTGGGTTTTGTCAGCCATTAATTTTAGCCATTCTGGTGGGTATACAGTGTATAGTTTAATTTTCATTTCTTGATTACTACTACTACTACTTTTATGTGCATTTAAGTGAATTTGCAGATCTTTTATCTGCTCATAATTTTTGTCAAATTTTTAATTAAATTGTTTATCTTTTTATTATTGATTTCTAGAAAGTCTTTATTCTGACTTATTTTTATCTTCTGGATACCTACCTGTCCTTCGTCTGAAATAGATTTTGCAAATACTTTCTCCCATTATGCGGTCAGTCTATGCATCTTCTTTTTTAAAAATATGTTTTTATTGATTTTAGAGAGGAAGGGGAGAGAGAAAGAGAGAGAAACATTAATGTGAGAGGGAAACATCGATCGGTTGCCTCCCACACCCACCCTGACCAGGGATCGAACCGGAAAACTGGGTATGTGCCCTGACAGGGAATCAAACCAGTGACCTTTCAATGCATGGGACAATGCTCAACCAACTAAGCCACAGCAGCCAGTGCTGCCTATGCATTTTCTTAATTGTGTCTTTTGGTGAGCAAAAGTTCTTGATAAAGTATAACATCAGTGTGTTTTTTTTATGATTATTCCTTTTGGTGTCCTATCCAAAACACCTTTACCCATCCATCCCCAAGATATTCTCCTATGACTGCTTCTAGAAAGTTTATAATTAGTAATTGTCATATTTATGCCCTAACCGCTTTGACTCAGTGGATAGAGCATCGGCCTGTGGACTGAAAGGTCCCAGGTTCGATTCCAGTCAAGGGCACATACCTTGGTTGCAGGCACATCCCCAGTAGGAGGTGTGCAGGAGGCAGCTGATCGATGTTTCTCTCTCATTGATGTTTCTAACTCTTTATCCCTCTCCCTTCCTCTCTGTAAAATAAAATAAAATAAAATAAAATATATTTTTTAAAATAATTGTCATATTTAGGTCAATAATCCATATTATTTATGGCATGACGTAATAATCAGAATTTTTTTAATATGGATATTTAGCTGTTCCAACACCATATGTTGAAAATATTTCCTTTCTTTAATAGCATTTTTGTTAAAAATCAAATGGCCATGTAAGTGTGGTCCAATTTCTAGGCTCACCATTCTGTTGCTCTCTCTTCTGATCTATCCTTATACTATTACCACACAGTGCTGCTTAAGTATATGTTTAAAATATAGATTCCTACACCCCACCACAGACCTACTGAATCAGATTTATGGGAGGGAGAGGTCCAGGAATATGCAGTTCTAACAAGCTTCCTAGTTGATTCGTAAGCACCCTAAAGTTAGAAAAGTATTATTACTTTAATACTCCTTCTAAAACACAAATCGCCCTAGCTGGTTTGGCTCAGTGGATAGAGTATGGGCCTGCGGACTGAAGGGTCCTGGGTTTGATTCCAGTCAAGGGCACATGCCTGAGTTGCAGGCTCGGTCCCCAGTAGGGGGCATGCAGGAGGCAGCCGATCGATGATTCTCTCTCATCATTGATGTTTCTATCTCTCTCTCCCTCTCCCTTCCTCTCTGAAATCAATAAAAATATATTTTAAAATAAATAAACAAATAAATAAAACTGATACAAATCAATGAGCTCACAAAATTAAGGTCCACATGGAAAGAGAAGTGAACTTAGAATTAGGAAACCTGAGCTTTATTTCTAGCTTTGCTAGAAATAGAACTAGAGTCAATCATTCAGGTATGGATTGAGTACCCATACTGCCCAGGAATGGCAGCTATAAAGATGAATAAGGCAGGTCTGCCCTCAAGAAGAACGCAGCCTGGATCAAAGCTATCCAAAAGAACTTAGAGCAGGGGTGGGCAAACTTTTTGACTCGAGGGCCACAATGGGTTCTTAAACTGGACTGGAGGGCCGGAACAAAAGCATGGATGGAGTGTTTGTGTGAACTAATATAAATTCAAAGTAAACATCATTACATAAAAGGGTACGGTCTTTTTTTTTTTTAGTTTTATTCATTTCAAACGGGCCGGATCCGGCCCGCAGGCCATAGTTTGCCCACAGCTGACTTAGAGCAATAGAAATATTCTGTATCTGTGCTACCCATGTGATCGCCACTAGTCCTAGGTGGCTACTAAGTATTTCAAATGTGGCTAGTGAGGCCCTGGAATTAAGTTTATAATTTTATATAATTTTAATAAAATTACTGCACGTGGCTAATGGCTGCTATATTGAAGAACACAGGGAATGGGGAAAAATAAGTAAAATGATGAATAAAAAAATTAGTTCATGAATGTCAGCTTCCTGGTTTAGTTATTGTACTACAGCTATATAAGACATCACCAGTGGGGAAGGCTGGGTGATGTGTACATGGACTTTTTTTTTTTTTAAATATATTTTATTGAATTTCCACAGAGAAGAAGGGAGAGGGATAGAGAGTTAGGAACATAGATGAGAGAGATCAATCAGCTGCCTCCTGCACAGCCCCCAGTAGGGATGTGCCCGCAACCCAGGTACATGCCCTTGACCGGAATCGAACCCGGGACCCTTGAGTCCGCAGGCCGACGCTCTATCCACTGAGCCAAACCGGTTCGGCTACATGGACTCTTTATACTATGTTTATAACTTCCTTTGAGTCTATCATTATTTTGAAATAAAGTTTTTAAAAGTGGATTTAAAAACTGGTTAAGTGCTACCTCAAACATCTACACTAATAAAAGAGAAACATGGTAATTAGCTTACGACCACTACCCTTCCCATTGGCTAATCAGCATATCCTTATGCAAATTAATTGTCAGCCAAGATGGCGGCCA
>NW_005365599.1:429317-437069 GCF_000412655.1 Myotis brandtii | reverse complement strand
GCCTGCCTTGCCGGCCTCTGAGTTGCAACTCTAAGCAACTATGTACTATGTTGCAAATGTAGAAGCTAAACAAAAGCCCAGAAACCAGCTTTCAGCCTGCCGGGATCTCAGAGCTGAAGTTATACATTGTTTCGATTATAGAACGGCAAACAAACCAGATACGAAGCCTCAGAGCTAGAGCCAGAGCTAAAGCTGGCCCAGAATAAAATAAAAAAAGAGAAAAAAAAGGAGCGGTTGGGAGCTTCAGTCAACAACCGCCAGCCTGAAAGCAGCCCTCAGCCCCTCACCCAGACTGGCCAGGCACCCCAGTGGGGACCCCCACCCTGAAGGGTGTGTGACCAGCTGCAAACAGCCATCATCCCCTCATCCAGGCTGGCCAGGCACCCCAGTGGGGACCCCCACCCTGATCCAGGACACCCTTCAGGGCAAACCAGCTGGCCCCCAGGCCTCTATCCTATATAGTAAAAGGGTAATATGCCTCCCAGCACCGGGATCAGCGGAGCCGCGAGGCCTCCTGGCACTGGATCAGCGTGACAGGGGGCAGCGCCCAAACCCCCTGATCGCCCTGCAGCTGTGTTTGTGACAGGGTGGGGCGCCCCTACCCCCGCTCCCCCACAGGCCCTGCTCTGTGTGTGACAGGGTAGAGCCATACCCTCCCCATCGGCCCTGCCCTGAGTGTGACAGTGGCGGTGCCCCCACCCCCTGATCGGCCCTGCTCTGTGGGTGATAGAGGGCGGCGCCCCAACCCCCTGATCTGCCCTGCTCTGTGTGTGACAGGGGGCGGTGCCCTAACTCCCCTATCGGCCCTGCTCTGTGCGTGACAGGGGGCAGCGCCCCAACCCCGATTGGCCCTGCTCTGTGCGTGACAGGGGGTGGTGCCGCAACCTCGCCATCGACCCTGCCATGAGTGTGACAGGGGGCGGCGCCCCAACTCCCCAATCAGCCCTGCTCTGAGCCCGACCAGGGGCTGCACCTAGGGATTGGGCCTGCCCTCTGCCACCCAGGAGCAGGCCTAAGCCAGCAGGTCGTTATCTCCTGAGGGGTCCCAGACTGCGAGAGGGCACAGGCCAGGCTGAGAAACCCCCCCTACTCCCCCGAGTGCACAAATTTTTGTGCACCGGGCCTCTAGTTTATTAATAAAATGCTATGTCAGAACAAAACATCATGCATGTTTCTTGTGAAGCCAAAAGGCTACTAGGTCTTGGAGAATGGGTAGGATTTTGCCAGGCACAGATTCAGAATTAAAAGGGTTATGAGGTAACATAAAAAAGCCCTATGAGTCTGAGGGCTGCAGCAGGAATATCCAAAATATGACAGGGAGGGAAAGAGGCAGGAGGCGAAGGCAGAAAGAGATCTTGGACCAGACTGTCAAGGAATTTTCTTTGCCTAATGAATGTGCTTAGATTTTATCTTCAATAGCAATCCAGAGACCAGCACTGGTCTATAACAAAGTCCCTCCAGTCTATAGTAAAATGAGAAAAAAAGGACAATAAAGTAGATATTTTTTTCTTTTTTTATTGACAATAAGTCACTAACTTAGGTTCACTGCCCTCAATAAATTTTTATATATGAATAAACCCTCATAACCACCTCTCAGATCAAGATATGGAACATTACCAGCTTCTCAGAGGCTCTCTTGAGGTCCTGCCACTTAAGCCCTTGAAGTTTTTTGAAAAATATATATTCAAAGAATATATATATTTCCAAAGAAGATATACAAATGGCCAACAGGTATATAGAGATGCTCAACATCATTAATCATCAAGGAAATGAGATCACAATGAGATCTGACCTCACATTTGTTAGAATGAATATTATCAAAAAGTCAAAGTGTTAGCGAGAATGTGGAGAAAAGAGAACACATTGGTGGGAATGTAAATTGATACAGCCATTATGGAAAACAGTGTGGAGGTTCCTCAAAAAGTTAAAATTAGAACTACCATATATGATCCAGCAATCACATTTGTGGGTATACTGGTATATCTAAAGGAAATAAAATCACTATCTCAAAGAGATCTCTGTTCTTCCACTCACTGCAGCAGTATTCACAGTAGCCAAGATATAGAAACAATCTAAATGTCCATAGACAGATGTATGGGTAAAAAATACAGTCTATAAAAACTGGATTAAAATTATGAAATATTATTAAGCCTTTTAAAAGAAAGAAAATCTTGACATTTGTGACAACATGAATCAGCCTGAAGGACATTATGCTAAGTGAAAAAAGTCAGAATGCAGAAAGACAAATACTTCATGATCTCACTAACACTGTATGTGGGATATGAAAAAGTCAAATTCATAGGAATAGAGGTTGGAATGGTGGTTACCAGGGGGTAGGGAGTAGGGGAAGTGGGGCAAGGTTGGTCAAAGATACAAACATTCAGTTATAAGATAAATAAATCCTAGAAACCTAATGTACAGCATGGTGACTATGTTTAACTAGAGGCCCGGCGCACGAAAATCGTGCATGGGTACGGTCCTTAGGCCTGCCCTGTGATCAGGGCCATCTTCCCCGGCTGCCTGCAGCCAGCCCGCCCCCTACTGCCACCCACCCCCGGTTCCCCATGCGCCATTGGATGATAGGTGCCTGATGACCAAGGAAAAGGACCGAGAGGTCAGCTGTTCCCACCCGCTTGCCAGCCCCACCCCCGCCGTGGGTCGCCCTCTATGTGTGGGGCAACCAGTGGGGCGGGGCCTTGGCCTGGCGCCGCCCGCGTCCCCCACCACCAAACCCCAGTTCCCCGTTTGCCATAGGCGATTGGAGCCTGCCAGCTGGGGAAAGGGACCGAGAGGTCGTCAGTGCACCTCATAGTGACTGGTCCAGTGGTCGTTCTGGTCGTTCCGCCATTAGGGTCAATTTGCATTTTACCCTTTTATTATATAGGATAATATGTTTGTAACAACAATAATCATAATAGTCAAAGAGTTTAAACAAGCCATGTTTCCATCAAGTGATGAATGAGAAATAAAATGTGGTATATCCACACAATGGAATATTATTTGGCAATAAAAAGACATGAAGTACAGATACGTGCCAGAGCATGGGTAATCCTTGAAAACACTATTTTAGTAAAAGAAGCCTGACACAAAAGGTCACATATTGTATTATTCCATTTATATGAAATGTCCAGAAGAGGCTAACCCATACAGACAGAAATTAGATTAGTGGTTACCTGGAATTGAAGAGGATGGGGAATGACTGCTAAGGGAGGGAAAGAGGGTGTGTAGTTCTTTTAGGATGATGAAATGTTCTACGATTAGATTATGATGATGATCACACAACTCCCTAATTATACTAAAAAACACTGATTTACATTTTAAATGGGTAAACTTTATGGTATGTGAATTATAGCTCAGACAGGCTGTTAAAAAAAAACACAAAAAAACCTTTGATAGAAGTCCATTGGGTAATTTGAAATTCTCTACCCAGTCCTCTTTTTCATCAGTTTATACATCAGCTTTCTTTCAGCAAACAATATAAAAATAAAAATTTTATTTAGTTACCAACTATCCCCAATTTCCCTAAAACAGGGAAAATGTGAAGTCACTAAAAATAAGTACTGACATTTATTTAGGAGAAAACCCAGTCTAACTGCTCAATGGCAAACTGTGTTTTCTTCTCACTAGGAAGCATATTAGTGGTGAAGGTTAATTTAAATAGTGTCTTAAGATACAATGAAAAACCAAATTCTTATCATAAAATTTTCAAGTTATAATTCAAGTATCTTAATTGAAAATATTTTATGGCATATTGCTCAAACATTATTTGTCCATGGTTTGAGGAACCTTTATATTTGTTTGCTGCTATTTAAGGCATTCCTATGTATTTTCCTATCTAATAATAGACAAACATGGTAATTAACCATACCTCTGACACGCTTCCCATTGGCTAATCAGGGCGATATGCAAGTTAACTGCCAACCAAGATGGCGGCCGGCAGCCAGGCGGCTGAAGCGAACATGAGGCTTGGTAGCCACGGCGATGGAGGAAGCCAAGATTCCCCACCTGCCTTGGCCAGGCTCTGAGCTGCATTCTAAGTAACTATGTTGCAATTATAAAAGCTAAACAAACCCCAGGTACCTGCTTTCAGCCAGCCAGCCTCAGAGCTGGAGCCGCAACAAAGTTTTAATTACAGAAGGTAAATAAATCCCAGAATAAAAAAAAAAGGAAAAAAGGAGAGACTGGGAGCTTCAGTTGCAGGCTTGGCCCGCCTGAAAACAGCCCTCAGCCCCTCATCCAGGCTGGCCAGGCCCCCAGTGGGGACCCCAACCCTAAAGGGGGTGCGGGCAGCCTGAAAACAGCCATCAGCCCCTCATCCAGGCTGACCAGGCACCCCAGTGGGGACCCCCACCCTGAAGGGGGTGCAGGCAGCCTGAAAACAGCCCTCAGCCCCTCATCCAGGCTGGCCAGGCCCCCAGTGGGGACCCCAACCCTAAAGGGGGTGCGGGCAGCCTGAAAACAGCCATCAGCCCCTCATCCAGGCTGACCAGGCACCCCAGTGGGGACCCCCACCCTGAAGGGGGTGCAGGCAGCCTGAAAACAGCCCTCAGCCCCTCATCCAGGCTGGCCAGGCCCCCAGTGGGGACCCCAACCCTAAAGGGGGTGCGGGCAGCCGGCATGTGCCCTTGACCAGAATCGAACCCAGGACCTTTCAGTCCACAGGCCAACGCTCTATCCACTGAGCCAAGCCGGCTAGGGTCATTTTTAATCATTTTAAAAGGACTTTAAAAAGCACACAAATATTACAGAAAAAAATGCAAGTGATGATAAATAAAAGTGCGTGTGTGTGTATGAAATAGTCACCTGTGATGGGCTATAAGAGAGAATTCAGGTGGCAGCACTGACTTTACATCCCAGACCTGCCAGCATGACCCAGCAGCCCTGTCACAAGCAGCTTCCTGTTCCTTTTTCAAGGTCTGGAGGGCAATGATGCTTCCCTGTGACTCACCGTGACTCACCGCAGCGACCTTGGCTCGGTGTGAAGGTAAGTACTTACTGCTGGCCTGGGCCTGGGCCTGGGCCACAGACTCTTATGTAATCGGCAAAGTAATTTGTGTAAAAATGACTCAGACAGAAACGGAAATAAATCAGAGTTGAGCCAGGTGGGCCCCTCGTCAAAGCCTGGCATTTCCCTGCCCTACTTGCCCAGCGCTGTGCAATGACAGAGGCCTTTATGGCAGGCTTTGGAATCGAGGCACCCTGTGCAGGAAAACAAAGGCTGTGTCCATCTGCCAGTGGCAGCCTACCACCAGCCAGAAACACCTGGAGGGTGACACCCCCTGGACATGCATCCCAAGGCAAGCGGCCCGTGGAGAAGTCACGCTTCGTTCATAGGTCTTGTGCTTTCTTCTCGGCCAGCAAGGCCTGGTCTGGGGTCTCATCCCAGTCTCCCTGCCTCTTCAGGGAGAAAGGATGTTCCCAACGGGCCTTTTGCCCACCCACTCACCCCCTCTACTGCCTTGTTCTCAGTCGCCAGCCTGTGGAGTGTCGGGAGTTCCATGGGGTTCAGGAAATTGAACTTGGAAAGGTTGGCCGTGGGAAAACACACGGCTGGCAGGCACACGCAGTCCAGGCATTTGACAACATTGGGACACCTCAGGCAGGACCGGGACCCGATGGGAGCTCTGGGCTGGCTACTCTGACACGGCGGAAGGACCGGGTAGGCTTGTGGCACTTGAGGGGGAGGCCTGCCTCCAGCATGGAAAGTCAAGAAGTGAGTCAAGCAGAGCCTGAAATTGAAGTGCAGAGAGGAGGGAGGCACAGGCGCACAGAAGCTCTGGAGCTGCAGGTGGCAGGACCGCTGCGTGGAGAACAGTGGGAGGACGGGAGACGGGAGAGAAAGTGCACAGGGTGGCGGGGACTGTTTACGGGGAGAGGGCGTGAGGAGTGACTGGAAAGGAGGCTGGGTTTGGATCAGACCGTGAAGGAGCCATCCCTGACTCTGTCCCCCACACTTGCATCCCGTCTTGTAGCTCAATCTGTTTACTCCTCCAGGACACAGCCAGGAGCAGCTGTTTCTCACCCCTTCACCGCTGTCCCCCAGTTCCCTAATGGGCCCCCTTCTCTGTTCCCTCCAGCCTGTACCCATCGCAGTCACGGTCAATCTCGCTGCAAACTCCATGACCCTGTTGGTGCAGCTGCCTTGTTGCCCCTCGTCTCCCTCCAGCCACCCTTGGAATGACGCCTGCCCACCCTGGGGCCTTTGCAGTCACTACTCACCCCCTCGGTCCCAGCCCCTTTAGACGCCTCCCTGAACAGCTGACCTGAAGCAGCACCTATCCAATCCTTCAGTTCTAGCACATCACCCTCATTGGCTCTCTTTATGGTACGTGTTCTCCAAATCACTGCTCGTCTTGTTCACCGCCAGAATGTGAGGAGCTGGAGGAGAATCCGGAAACCGTCTAGTCCTACGGAGCTGAGTCTCGGGTTGGTGAGGACAACTGAGGCTGCATACGGGGCAAACCAGTCAAAACTGGAGACACACCCTCCCCATCACTGGTGCCCTAGCTTTCCCCCCTTTCGATAACACTTTATTACTATTACCATATATTTTTAATCATCACCCGAGGACATGTTTGTTTTTTTTTAATTTTGGAGAGAGAGGAAGGGAGAGGAGGAGAGAGAACTGTCAATGTGAGAGAGAAACATAGATTGGTTGCCTCCTGTACACACCCCAATGGGAATCAAACCCACAACTTGGGTATGTGATGATGGGGAACTGAACCCATGACCTTGCAGTGCATAGGACTTAGCTCCAACCAACTGAGCCACGCTAGCCAGGGCTCCTTAAATTCTTAAAAGTACCATATGTCCATAGTGCAAAAGTCAAATAACTTCTCACAAAAAATGAAATTCCCTACCATTTACTACCTTGAGACAACACTTTTAAGCCTTTTAACTGCTGCATTTGATATTTATCTCCATATTAGAGGCCTGGTGCATGACATTCGTGCACTCGGAGGGGGGGCGGGGGGGGGCCCTCAGCCCAGCCTGCGCCCTCTCGCAGACCGGGAGCCCCACGTTCGATCACCCTGCAGGAGGCCCCACCCACCCACCGCAGTGCTGCCGGCTGGATAGCCTGGGCCTCCTTCTTTAGGGCAATCGATAGCAGAGCCCCCTAATAGTTCGCCCCCCCCGGGCCTCCCACTGCAGGGCAATCATGGGGCAATGGTGGGACCCTCCGACCAATCACATCGCACCCACCTTGGCTGGCCTGGTGCCAGTGCGTGTCATAGCGTGGTCGTCCGGACGGTTGTTCTGCTGTTTGGCCGTTCGGTCGATTTGCATATTACGCTTTTATTATTATAGGTGTTTTATGGGAAACACCAATCAGAAAGGATATATGCACCCTTATGTTCATAGCAGCACAATTTACCATAGCTAAGATTTGGAAACAGCCTAAGTGCCATCAGCAGATGAGTGGATTAAAAAACCGTGATACATCTACACAATGGAATACTACACTGCTGTAAAAAAGAAGGAATTCTTACCATTTGCAACAGCATGGATGGAACTGGAGAACATTATGCTAAGCGAAATAAGCCAGTCAGTGAAAGATAAATATCACATGATCTCACTCATTTGTGGAATATAATGAACAACATAAACTGATGAACAAAAACAGATCTAGAGACAGAGAAACATCGATCAGACCATCAAACCTCAGAGGGAAGGTAGGGGAGGATGGGGGTAAGGGGGAGAGATCAACCAAAGGACTTGTATGCATGCATATAAGCATAACCAATGGACACA
>NW_005365599.1:425507-429188 GCF_000412655.1 Myotis brandtii | reverse complement strand
GGGAATACCTTACTCAACAAAGAAAAAAAATTAAATAAAAATAAAATGTTTTATGGAATGGCTACATAGATATGCAGTTCTTAAATGTGTTCTATTTCTTTAAATAACATCTCTAGTTAATCCTTAGTGGTCTCCAATCAAAATGACATATCCTACTAAACCAGAAAATGACCCACAGAAATTATAACACAACTAGGCTTAAATCCCTAGTCTGTATTATAGACACTATACCACAAGTCCAGTTTACCTTCTGTAACAAAAGGATCTCTACTTATTTTGATCACCTTGCTTTAACAGCTTTTTCCTTACAGTAAAAGTAGTATATGCCTAGAAAATAGAAAATAAAGCAAGGCATAAAGAAAAAAATTAATAAAACTACTTTCAATCACATCACTCAACAAGAGTGCACAAGAATCAACGTTAACATTTTTATGGATTTCCTTGTGCGTTTTTTTCTACAGACACCTGATCTTTTACAAATGGTAGACCACAAGCAACACTGTATTCTGCTTTTTACTAAAGGTGAGCATTTGTCTATGTCATTAAACATTCAAAACTGTGATTACAGCATTTAAGTTTAATACTATATAGTATTATATAGACACACACACACACTAATTTCAATCATCTTATTTACTGCTGTAGGCATCTTTGCTCTCTGTATTTTGATATAGGAGCTACTGTTTGCATTTATCTTCTCTAGCATTTTAAGTCTATAATCCTCTATCTAGAATATCCTATTACCTGGTCTACCGGGTTCGACTCATTAAAATCTTGACATACCGGTATTATAGTACAGGCATAGCACAGGGTGCTTTTAACACCCAAAGAAATCCTTCCTCTATGTATGTGGTTTCAGCAGCCGCTTTCCACCTTGGTGGGGACTTGAGGAGCTGTTTATGAGCACGTTGTTGTCAGATCTATTTTGTGTAACTGCTATTAGTTCTACTCTCTTTTGCCATTAAAGAAATCTTACATCCTTTAACAATGTCTGTTGACTCCTTCCTGTCAATACGTCACCATTATGTTTGGCGCAATGTTAAGGAGGTTCATAATGCCAACCATGAAATACTATGACATATATAAGAATATGAAATAACGAAATACTGCTACTAGAGCTTCTACTATGAAGTTGAGTCTAACTATATCTCAAGACTAAGAAGCCAAAAGCGTAAATTTTCTGAATATAGTTTAAATTTTTATTTTTAAACCACACAAGTAACCTGTTCTGTATGAAAATTATTTTTGAGATATAATTGACATATCACATTATATTAATTTCAGGTGCATAACATAATGATTTGATATTTGTACATATTGTGAAATGATCACCACAATAAGTCTAGTTAACACCCATCACCACACATTTTTCTTGCAATGAGAACTTTTAACATCTACTCTCTCAGTAACTTTCAAATATACAGTACCATATTATTTTAAAATATATTTTTGAAGAGTACAGAAATGTTTATATTTAAATGGATAAGTTACTTAGCTCTTCAACCACACTCTTCAGGAATAATCACTGTGAACAGTTTAGCATTTGTTAGACCTTTTCCTTTCTCTTACCTGTGAAAATTATAAATACTTCTGGCTCAGAAAGTATAACTAAATTCAAAGAGAACTCCAGGCTTTAAAGGGTGAAGGGGGTCAAATATATGGTGATGGAAGAAGATTTGATTTTGGGTGGTGGACACATAATGTAATATACAGATGATATATCACAGAATTGTACTTGAAACCTATGTAATTTTATTAACCAATGCACCCCAATAACTTTAATTAAAAGCAAAAAATGTATAATCAACTTCTATTTTAAACAGAATTTTATGACATTTCTTTTTTTTGAAGTATTTTTCAAAATTCCCAAACTTTACATATATATGGATTATTATTCTCTAGTGTTGTCAGTTATTAAAACATCAGAATTCTACTTCTGTTATTTCTATTTTGAAAGTTCTGGTAAATCACAATTTCTATTTTGAAAGTTCTGGTAAATCTAGATAAAATGCTCGAAGTATATACGTTGACATTTGTTTTAAATGTATGTAATTAAAAATAAACAATTGCCTTAAAAATAAATAAATAAAAATTCAATTGCAAAAATAATTCTTACTCTTTGTAAAAATTTTAATCAGCACAGATGTCTATAAAGTACCAATGCCCCTCTGCTTTTAACAGTCCAGTGGTATCAATTCCGGACATTTTCCCTCCATATGTCCAAGCAATTACTTATGTCTATATTGGCAACTGTCGCACTGAAAGAGCAGGAGACACAAAATGCAAACAGTACCTTCCACTCCCAGTTCAAATCTCGTCTGTGGGGTGATCCTGCTCCTTGGATAAAATTTAGGGCAGATCCCATGACTTTACTGGTCACAATTATATAATGAAAATCTTCTAGTCATTTCTAGTCACAAAAACAATCCATTGGGAGTATCTCAATACATTTCCTTCTATGTGCATAATGCTTCTCCCCACACAGTCTCTTACACTCTCTCCCCCACCTCCCAACTTCTGCCTCAGTCCTCACAGCTCCATTCTCTTTTTTACTGAAGTATCCTTCCTTGCCCGAGTCAGGAAGGCCTGACGCAAAATGCCCAGACCAGCTCCTTCCTGACATATTTTGGATCCACATTTGGTCCACAAAAACACACAGCTCTTTAATGCAACAACTCCTAGAAATTTACCCTACAAGTATATTCATGTATGTGCAAAAAGACATTTACTCTCCGTAACCAGTTTGGCTCAGTGGATAGAGCGTCGGCCTGCGGACTGAAGGGTCCCAGGTTCGATTCCGGTCAAGGGCATGTACCTTGGTTGCGGGCACATCCCCAGTAGGGGGTGTGCAGGAGGCAGATGATCAATGTTTCTCTCTCATCGATGTTTCTAACTCTCTATCCCTCTCCCTTCCTCTCTGTAAAAAAATCAATAAAATATATATTTTTTTAAAAAGACATTTACTCAAGGATAGTCAAGTAACAAAAGACAAGGAAAGGCTCATCACAAGAAGACTGATTAAATATGTTACAGTATTATGTTGAACCATCTGGAATTACCTATGTTTGATCTTTTCTGCCTCTAGAAACTGCAATTTCAGATGCTTCAATCTAATAGCTCTACCCATACAATATAGTTATATGTACTGATAGTCAGGTAGGTAGATAGGCAGACAAGACAGACAGATATTATGCACTATATTGTGTCTCCCAAAAATTTCTAACAGTACTTTGGAATGTGGCTGTATATTTGAAGGTAGGGCCTTTAAAGAAGTGATTAATTTAAAATGGGATAATTAGAGTGGGCCCTAATCCAATGATGGTGTCCTCATAAGAAAAGGAGATTAGAATAAAGACCACACAGACATAAGGACAACCATTGGAGGACACACTGAGAAGGCAACCATCTACAAGCCAAAATGAGAGGCCTCAAAAGAAACCAAACCTGCTGACACTTTGATCTTGGACTTCTAGCATCCAGAGCTATAAGAAAATAATTTTTTTGTTTAAGCCACACAGTCTGTGGTATTTTGTTATGGCAGCCCTAGCAATAAATGGTTTAAAAATGTATGTGTATGTATACATATTTACATATAATATATACATACAATATAACTTGATATATATACATGTTCATAAATATATACACTAGAGGCCCGGTGCACAAAAATTTGTGCACTCA
>NW_005365599.1:422848-424607 GCF_000412655.1 Myotis brandtii | reverse complement strand
TGGCTGTCGGCCGCCATCTTGGTTGGCAGTTAATTTGCATATCGCCCTGATTAGCCAATGGGAAGCGTGTCAGAGGTATGGTTAATTACCATGTTTGTCCATTATTAGATAGGATATATATTCTACAGAATTACCTATTCTATATATATTATCACATGAACATAAATTTTTACATAAAATATGCTATATGTCGCTGAAACATGCTTTATTTTTACTTTGGAATATAATTATATATATCATACATATTTTAATTTGAAAGTTACAAACTTGTACATAATGCCTATCCTTTGGAATGGGGAAAAGAAAATATACATACATATATAGGACTTCAACATAAAAATTTTTGGGAGACACAATACAGCGCATAAGATCCATAAACATGCCGAAACCAGTTTGGCTCAGTGGATAGAGCGTCGGCCTGCGGACTGAAAGGTCCCAGGTTCGATTCCGGTCAAGGGCATGTACCTGGGTTGCGGGAACATCCCCAGTAGGAGATGTGCAGGAGGCAGCTGGTCGATGTTTCTCTCTCATCGATGTTTCTAACTCTCTATCTCTCTCCCTTCCTCTCTGTAAAAAATCAATAAAATATATTTTTAAAAAAAAAAAAAAAGATCCATAAACATATATATATATATGAACGGGACACAGAATATATCTGGGAAGATTATCTTTGGGGAGGGGAAAAGGGAGACAGGGTATATCTCATATAATTTTAAATTTTTTGTCACATGCACGCCTTTTCTCTTCTAAAATATGCATTAACTTTTCAGTTTTTCTAATAAATGCATCTAAGACTATTTCCTCAAAGTACATCTTTGTCCACAGCCCATAGATTTTGATATGTAATATTATCAAATCACTAATTTCTATTTTTTCTTTTTTTCTCTTTTTTTAGTCACTAATTTGTAAATAGTACATAGTCTCAATTGAATTTTAAATTTTCAAAAATACTATAATGAAAAAAAAAAAGTAAATATTACCCCTAACCACATTTCTTTTATTTGAGGAGGAAAATTAAAGTCCCCCTACCACTTAGCAATTCTACCCTATCCCAGTTGGGAATCAATTTGACATTAATTTTCCTGATCTTTCTACAGAATTACCTATTATATATGTACTAGAGGCCCAGTGCATGAAATTGTGCACTCGGGGGGTGGGGAGGGGTTTCCTCAGCCCGGATTGCGAGAGGGCGCAGGCCAGGCCGAGGGACCACACTAGTGCAGGATCAGGGAAGGGGAGGGATGCGGGAAGTTGGCCAGCCAGGGAGGGACCAAGGAAGGGCTCCAGGGTATGTCCGGCCCATCTCGCTCAGTCCCTATCAGCCAGACCCCAGCAGCAAGCTATCCTACTGATCAGAGTGTCTGCCCCCTGGTGGTCAGTGCACATCATAGTGAGTGGTTGAGCAGTCTTGGCCTATGATTAGCATATTACGCTCTGATTGGTTGAATGGCCAACTGGACGACCAGACACTTAGCATTTTAGGCTTTTATTATATAGGACTAGAGGCCCGGTGCACAAAAATTTGTGCACTCGGGGGGGTCCCTCAGCCTGGCCTGTGCCCTCTCGCAGTCTGGGACCCCTCGGGGGATGTCCACCTGCTGGCTTAGGCCCACTCCCCGGGGGATCGGGCCTAAGCTGGCAGTCAGACATCACTCTGGCAGCCCAGGAGCCCTCGGGGGATGTCCACTTGCCAGCGGGGAGCAGGCCTAAGCTGCAGTCGGACATCCTTAGCACTGCTGAGGAGGCGGGAGAGGCTCCC
>NW_005365599.1:412830-421845 GCF_000412655.1 Myotis brandtii | reverse complement strand
ATCACCCCTAACCACTCGCCTGCCTGCCTGATTGCCCCTAACCACTCTGCCTTCCTACCTTATCACCCCTAACCACTCGCCTGCCTGCCTGATTGCCCCTAACCACCTCTGCCTGCCTGATCACCCCTAACTGCTTGCCTGCCTGCCTGAACGCCCCTAACTGCTCGCCTGCCTGCCTGATCGCCCCTAACTGCTTGCCTGCCTGATCGCCCCTAACTGCCTCTGCCCCTGCCTCAGCCCTTGCTGTCGTGGCTTCATCCAGAAGGAAGTCCAGAATGACGTCTGGAAGGTCATTTGGCTGTCCAGTATAATTAGCATATTACGCTTTTATTATTATAGATGTTCTAGCAGCTTACCCTGTGAGCTATTCTAAATGGTCCTGGAACAGTTGTGCTGATGTCTAATTAATTACCCTTTGACCATTGCTATGGTCTGAATGAGATCAGTGCCCTTATAAAAAGAAGGCTCAGAGAGCTTGCTTGCCTCTTCTACCATGTGAGGACACAGCAAGAAGTCGACAGTCTGCAAACCCAGAAGGCTGCCTTCACCAGAACCCAAGCATGCTAGCACCCTGATATGGACTTCCAGCCTCTAGATTGTGAAAAATAAATTTCTGTTGTTTATAAGCTACCCAGGCTATGGTATTTTGTTATAGCAGTCCAAACGGACTAAGACAACCAACCTCAACCTCCTACTACTTTTCAAAGTCTCTGAGCTTTGGGGTTCTCCAGAACTGTGTAAGGAAAACTCACTTTTCTAGTGTTTCCCCTTTAAGACAATATTGGGTTACAGATTGTAAGGTTTTGTCATCAACCTGACCCTATATGCTTTGCATTTTTTCATAAATTCCTCAATGCTTTTGATCTTTCGATACTACCCTTTCCAGCTTGTCAACACTAATAACACTATTGTTATTTTCTTATTTTTTTTCTATGTTACTTAAGTCGATTTTTCTCATTAAACAAATAAAACATCCTTATATTAAACTACTCAGCTCATACTGAAGGACTTAAGTAAAAAAGTAGTTTTCCCCACTAGTTTTCTTCCTCAAATTTGCTGTTAACTCTACTCAAGTAATTACTGCTGTTACTATTTTTCCTTATTTATACCCTATTCTTTTGAAATGAGTACTAAGTCTAGCCCACACTCAAGGTGAAGAATTAATCTCCATCTCTTGGAGAAGGGAGTATCTAAATATATTTTTAGAATTCTTAGATTTATCTGTTCTCCCCCATTTATTTATACAATCATTTGTTTTTATCAGTATAGACTCCAGGACATATATTTTATCCTTTGGGTCAAAATTTAATGCTATCGTTATTTTAGTATTCAAATTGTTCAAGCTTGGCCACTGGGCACTCTTTCGGGTTGGCTCCTTGTCCTTTTGACACTGCCCCGCTCCTCTCCCCCACCCCTGTATTTTAGTACTTTCTTACTTTTTGGCCCTATAAGATGCTCCAGGCCCATCTTGTGATGTATGTCTATTGGTCCTGTTTCTCTGGAGTACCCTGACTACTGTAGTAGGTAATCAATGAGGATGCTGATGAAGAAATGAATGACTGGGTAGGGTACAAGAAATTGTTAAAGCTCCTAAAGTGATTTTGAGGCACAGCCGCTGTAATCACTAACAGATCCTCAAAGTCCCTACATATCCTTTTCCTCACATTAATGAGTGAGTGGTATAGTGGAATGGGAACAGCCTTTGATATCAGACCTAGGATCAAATCTCAAAGCTGACATTTACTAGCTATTTGATTTTTAAATAAGTATTCCTTGAAGTCTTAGCATCTTCACATTTAAAATTTGGAGATTATCACCAACCCCTCAGAGGACTGTTATGAATTTACATGATAACACATTTAATGGGTCAAGCAAAGTGTCTGGTACATAACAAGAGCTCAATAAACATTAGTTGCCTTTTTCTATTCCCACCCTCCATTAATTCACTGGGAAGTTGGAGGTCATCTGCTACAAGTTCCTTAACCGGATCATACATTTATCATATCAGACCTCTATCTATACATCTATCCTTTCAGCACACCAGACCATCCTAAAGACAACTCCACCATCTGTGGAGAGGGACTCTACACCTGATTCTTTCCTCTTTAGCACTTTATTTCCTCCTTAATCCTCGTTTGCTTCCAAAATACAAAAGTTTTCCTCATATCAAACAAGAATTTATTGCCTTTTCTTTCTATCATTCCATTTCTCTCCTACTATTCCTGTGAAATTTCTCACCTTTCTTTCATTGGCCAGTCCTTCTTAAACCCATGGCATTATGCCTTCTGATTGTTCTGCCAACCGAAACTACTTTCTTAGAGGTCAGGGACTATTTTCCACCAATCAAAAGGCCCTTTCTTTGTCTTCCTTCTCCACTCTGCAAGATTTGGGCTGCTGAACTCTCCCTTTCCTGGAAATTCTCTCTCCCAGGGTGTCTTCCTCTTTTCCAATTATGCATCATCTTTCTCTAATATAGGATCCTTGTCTTTCTCTCACATGGACTTCCAAAGTTCAATGCTTTTTTCTGGTTGCTTTCTCCCTACAAAGTTTCAAATTGTTTCTGTGTAAAAGTCATTATGTTTTTTATAATAAAGCTACCTTTCAACACTGATCATGCTCCAAATCTTTGGTTAGGCAAAGCCCTCTTCAGAACATTTCATTTCAAAGCCAGTTAACAAGTCAGTTTGCAACATGCTAATCTGCTTTGCCTCCTAAGAGACCTACTTACAATTTCTACATTTTATCAATGACATCAAAATTTTTGCCCTAGCCAGTTTGGCTCAGTGGATAGAGCATCGGCCTGTGGACTAAAGGGTCCCAGGTTCAAGTCAGGCCAAGGGCACATGCCCAGGTTGCAGGCTCGATCCCCAGTAGGGAGCGTGCAGGAGGCAGCCGATCAATGATTCTCTCTCATCATGGATGTTTCTATCTGTCTCTCCCTCTCTCTTCCTCACTGAAATCAATTTAAAAAAATTTTTTTTAATTTTAATCTGGCTCTAAACCCCCAAATAATCTTCATATCTTCTCACCAAATGATATCAATTATTTTCACAATCTTTTTCTCCTGCTCGTTACTACCACCTTAGACTAGGCCCTGTTTTACATATACCTGGTTCTTAATACTCTTTTGCTCCCAGTCTTTTCCCTATTCTTCAATGTTTTTATAACTCAACATTTAGTAATCTAGCCAACTCACTGTATTCCAACATGTACCCCTCCTGGTCCAAAATCTACAATACTGTGTTTTCCAGCATTTACTGCATCAAACCCACTCTTGGGTCTGACCTTTCATGGCTTACCTAACACTACCTTCTTCACAGACCAGTCTCACTCATCCACTTACACCTGGTACAACACATGAAGGAGCAGGGTAACAGAACTAATCATGTCATCTACTCTTCCCTCTTCTTCAATTCAGATAGGTTCTTCCCTGTGTTCCTTATCAGTTAGTGCATTTTTAGCTAAATCTATGCTACTTTTTCACTGAAATGACTTTCCACTTCCCTCTGCTTATCTAAATCCTATTGATTTCTTAAAGCCCAGTGCAAGTCTATCTTCCTCTATAAAAATCATCCTTAATATTTCTAGCTAACACTATACCCTCTCCCTTTGTTCTGGACCCTAGCTCTCCCATTTCTCAGTAATCTTGTTACAAAATATATCTTTTCTCTCATATATTAATCTCTCCTTCCCTATTAGTGCTTTTTCATCAAATATATCCTTATTTTTTTCCCATTAAAAAGGCAAAAATGGTTTTTTCTCTCTCCTTTCCACAGCTTCTAGATGTTCCCATTCTTTCTCCTGCCCAACCATCAGGCCCCTTCACTGTCCTTTCTTCCTCACTCGCCATTCACTCTTCATCTTGCTGATACCTGGCTTTTATTCCTAAAATTGCTTACATCAAACTCACCAAAAGATCTCCACACTGCCAACTTCAATGAACTTTGTAGGAAATATCTTATGTTTGACCTTCTGGCAACACCTCACTTGTTCTTTGGAGAGCTTCTCTTCCTCATTCCTGAGGTCTGATAGGACCATAAAATATGGGCTCACCTCTGGGGTGGGCAAGGGGCTGACCAATAAGAATCTGTCCAAGAAGGAAAACGGGCTGAGACTGAGTTAGCCTCACAGACCCATGTGATCCTAGAAGCTGCTGTGCCCTGGCCTTCCCAAAGCTTCATTAGTCTTTCTTCACTTCTGTGAGCTTACCCAGTATCTATTCATAAATCCCCTTTTCTGCTTAACTTAGCCAAAGGCAATTTCTGTTGCTTATAAGCAAAGAGAAATTGGTCCTGCAAGCAGAGACAGAAGTGGTACCTCTCATGGTTACACTACAAATTTCTCCTCTCTGTCCCCTTCGCTGCGGCTTCTGTTGTTTAGGAAATTACTGTAGCTAAGGAGAGAATGCTTTTGCTAGGGGACCTGATAATGGATTCATTAATTGGGAGGTATGGCTATCAGAGTGTCCTCATGCAATAAGGCAACAGACAAAAGGGAAGTTACAAGGAGAATAGATGAGAATTGTGTGGATCCTGGGGCATCTCTTTGAACTAACACTAGCAGGGAAGTTACCAGTAGACTACTGCTACCTCACACAGGCAAGATCTGCAAAAGCTCAGACCTCTCAGGAATAAAAGTTTGCAAAACACCTGTGTCTGGTTCCAGAATCCAAGCTCTTCAACATACCACTTTCTACTAATATCAACCTACTTGCAGTTCTTTAATCAAGAAATTCCCTTTCATTTCCATTCCTTTGTATCTGTTATTTTGTCTGGAATGCTCATAACAACTTTCCGACTGGGAACTCCTAATCATCCTCTTTGAAACTTTCTCTGATCCCTGGAGGGTGGTCCCAAATATCCTGACTAAATACTCTACAATATCTTAACATGAAATACACTCTAGATCAGCGGTTCTCAACCTGTGGGTCGAGACCCCTTTGGGGGTCGAACAACCCTTTCACAGGGGTTGCCTAAGACCATCGGAAAACACATATATAATTACATATTCTTTTTGTGATTAATCACTATGCTTTAATTATGTTCAATTTGTAACAATGAAAATACATCCTGCATATCAGATATTTACATTACGATTCATAACAGTAGCAAAATTAGTTATGAAGTAGCAACGAAAATAATTTTATGGTTGGGGGTCACCACAACATGAGGAACTGTATTAAAGGGTCGCGGCATTAGGAAGGTTGAGAACCACTGCTCTAGATGCTTTTTGGTTTTTTCCATGAGGCTATAAGCTTCTAAATGGTAGAAACTACAACTTCCATATTTGTATCCTCAACAATTACTCAGTATGGGAGTAATAAGTGTCTATTGAAAGAGTATCTGGCCTCTCTTAATTTCCTATGGTATTGACCATTGCATAATAGATTTGGGGTACTTATGTTTAAATTAGCATCTAATAAATACTATGTTCAGTTCCTTAATTATTTGATATGATGTTTCCCAATTCTCCTAATAAGTTTAAAAACTTCTTAAGAGCTGAGTTCACACCATTTACTAGTTCTGTATTCTCTTTAGTACCTAAGAGTGTTGGGCACATGGTAAGCACAAAATAAATACTTGATGAACTGAATTAAAAACGCAGTATTAGCACATTTAATGGGAGCAACTTATCATGCCCTACCGATCTAATTAAAAGATCTGGCCTTCTGAAGTAGTGCAATTGTACCCATATGGAAAATTTAATGAGAAAAAGAAAAATTATCCAATTGGACAGTTAACAGTTTCTCTCTTAGCAAGAGTTCCACAAATATTTTAAGGATAACAAAGGCCAACCTCTAGAGTTCAGAGTAAAAAACTCAAAGTATATTCCCTGTGCATACTGCAAGGAAGATTACATGCTTAAGGGGTCTGTCACAACCATAATTACTTAAATTCCACTAACCCCTAACAAATCCATAACAGGAGTAAAAGATAACAATATTTAAAAGCAAAATTAATTAAAGCCAAATCAATCTGTCTTAAAGATGTCTATGGTTATCTTTGCACAATATATAGCACAACCATCGTTTACTCAGACAAAAACCATTTAAGTGCCTACTAATGAAAAGTGCTGTTAGGGCCCAGGAATGCGAAGATGAAGAGAACACAGTCCTGTGTTCTGGCTCTGCCATATGCAACAGTATTTGTCACAAAAGAATATTATGTGACTCGTACCTCCTGGAGTTGCTCAACATGCATGCTCTGGGGGTAGTGGTCTAGTGAAGGAGGTGGATCAACACATACTTCAGGCAATGTAATTAGTGTTAACACAGAAATAAGTACAAGCTGTTACGGGGCCACAGAGAAAACAGTCAACCTACTAAAGAAGTCAGGAAAAGATATGGAAGAAACTGACATCCATATATGATTCAATGGGAGTTAAAGTGTGAGGAAGCTACCAAGACAGAACCATCTGGGATGGAATCAAACCTATGGTTGCAAGCAGAGTCGGTAGGGTTCCAAAGCAAACCAATCAACTCAAAGCAAAATGTTGTAGAAGGGCCCAAAATAAAATACTCCTTGCCTTTAAGTTTGAGAATAATGAAATGCATATACAAAGGAATTTAAATCACCACATGGTAGAAGCATAAAGAGAATCTTTTAAACAATAGATGGCATCAAAGTTCAAAGAGAGCCAGCCAATCACTAGGAGTTAGAGAGAGCTGTCAGGAAAATCTTCATAAAAGAAGAGTTAGAAACATTGGTGAGGAAGGGAGCAGAGGGGGGGATGCTAGTATGCTGAGAAAGACCAATGTTGTTAACAAAAGCAGGGATTTGACCTGTGTATCTGTGGGACCACAAAGAGGTCAAGATTCCTGTTGGGAAGCAGTGGGGGGAAAGTTGGACACAGGAGTGAAGACCTAATTTAGAAGAGTCTGGAACACAAGCCTAGCAGACTGAACACTGTGCTAGACCAGTGATTTTCAACTGGTATGCTGCAAAGAGGCACACTGGTGTGCCGCAAAAATTTTTAAAACATGTCTATTTAGTCAGGGGCACTAACCTCTTTTCCCTTAGATTGTCAAATAAAAAAATGACAACATGGCCCAGCCGGCTTGGCTCAGTGGTTGAGCGTTGACTTATGAGCCAGGAGATAAGGGTTCAATTCCCGATCAGGGCACATGCCTGGGTTCTGGGCTCTATCCCAATGTGGGGTGTGCAGGAGACAGCCGGTCAATGGTTCTCTCTCATCATTGATGTTTCTTTCTCTCTCTCCCTCTCCTTTCCTCTCTGAAATCAATAAAAATATATTTATTTTTAAAAAATGACAACGTGGTGATGAAAAAAACAAAATAAAATAAAAATTTTAAAATTGACAACAGCCAACACAACAATAGCCATCCAGTGTGAATGAATCAAAATTACACCTATTTTTTTTTTTTTTTGGTCAGATCAGCAAAAAGTTTATTTTTTGGAGTGCTGTGGAATTTAGTAGCTTATGAGGTGAAAAAGGTTGAAAATCACTGTTCTAGACTCATAGTAGTTCTCAACTCTGACTGAATAGAAATACCTGGGGAGTTTTAAAAATATACCTATGGGTGAGACTATCCCATATAAAAAGTAAGAGAATCTCGGGGAGAGGGGAAGAGGAGGGGGGATGGCCTGAGCATTAAGATGTAAAAGTACACAAGGTGATTCTAAAGTACAGTCGGTTCAGAACCACGGGGCTAGAGAAAAGAAAGGTAAAGCATGACAGATATGGTGAAGACCCACGCTTGATCTCAGTCCCTGTTCATAAGCAACAATTTTGAGTTGATTATCTGGTGAAGCTTATCTTCTAACCTGAGTTAAACATTCTCTGATTTAGTGTTTCTTTTCCCTTAGCATTTTCAATGCTAAGCTCTGAAAATGGGAAAATAGCCTATAAATTTCTCTTACGTGACTGTTTCACTGACTGCACAATCTGCAACTTTTGAATTTCATTTCTATGATGGCCCATAGACAACTAATTTAGAAAATAATTATTTCAATCCTAAACTGCCCTTAGATCCCTGCAATGAAGTGCTTTTATATTAAAGAATGTCCTAGGCTGCATCCATGTCTGGATTTCATAAAATTTCTCTTTTAAATACAGGGAGAATGTAATACCTATGTATACAAAAGTCACACTGCTTAGACTAAAGCAAAATGTAATATTAAGTATTGATTCCTGTAGTACCTGGAGACATTATACTGTACTGTTCCTGGTTTCAGCAGTGCAATAACTACAAAGTATTTTGCAACAGATACTTTCCGAGTACTTCACAAATAAAGGGAAACAACAAATGTACCCCGTACAGCAACTCTGTACTACATTGAACAAGTGTCCTGTGTGGGAGGAAAAAGTCATTAAGGTGATTGGAGAGAAGGACAGCCTGTTGATCCCTCAAAAAGCAGGTCTGTTTGTTTTTGCTTGTTCGTTTTTTAAGGAAAAACATAGATATGAATATGCTTCAGGTTCCATGTTACTCACTGAAGGGTTTATTCAAGAATACTTTGTTTATAGGTAAGCAACTGTCTTCTTTATGCAAACTTAAGTTAGCCACAACTGGTAAAAAAAAAAAAAAATGGTATGGGAACATAAGTTGGAAGCCTATAGCTGAGATTTCCACACACAGGTTTATGCAGTCTCTTATTTCCAGATGAAGTTAATAAATTCAAAGGACTATAACCCCACTGAAACCGTAGGGGGTAAGTGGGGAAGGTGGAAAGGGGGCAGTGAGTATGGGAGAACCCAACAATCACAATGTTAAACATGAACAAGATTCCAAGAGTTGGCCATTAGCTTCTACCGCTCGTACTCGGAGAGGAAAAGAACAGCTTCTAAAGAGGAAAACGCAAGCCTAACTCTGCGACATAGGGGTGAGAGTCAAAAAGCAAGTCACGTGAGTCTGACCAGCAGGTCCCAAGGAAATTCCGAGCCAGGAGAGCAGAGGGGGTGAACGAGACCGGAAAAGGTGCAGGGGGCGGGCAAAGGCCGTCCGGGTGAGCCCGGGTGCCCAGCTCTTTATGCACCAGGGCGGCGAGGAGCCTC
>NW_005365599.1:409453-412204 GCF_000412655.1 Myotis brandtii | reverse complement strand
CGCAAGCAGCCTACCCTGGGTGCGCCGCGCTCCCGCCCCTGCCCCTCAGCCCACCAATCAGGCCCTGGGGAGGCTGCCGTGGTAGCCAATCACGACCCGGGATCCCGTTGCGCTAGGCTGGAGGGCGGGAGGAGGTGAAGGGAAAACCGAAGAGTGAACGAGCCTCAGGCGGCCCAATGAGGAGGGCCGTGGGGCGGAGGTGTGCAAGTTGGGTTGAAGGAACAGGAAATATTCTTAAAGGTAGAGTGATGGGCAGGAAGGAAAGCCATTATGAATGGGAAAGAGGTGGGTCTGGTTCCTTAAAGGGGACGCCTTAAGAACCTGTAAAAGGAGGTGTTTTAAGAAACTTCTTTGTATCCTGTTCTCTGCTTTACCTTCCACGTCTTTCTGTGGGAATGTTTGTAAGTGGAAAAACTGAAAAGGAAGAGGGCATCGAGGGCTTCAAGAATGATGAGAGAGCTCCTCTTAGCCTAGCGGGTGGGAAGGCGCGATGATACCTCTGAGACAGGAGGTGAGAAAGCAGGAAAAGCATCCGGAGGTCTCCGACTGCCCTTTCCCTGGAGGATCGTCGCGGACCTGATGCTGCTCGAAAATGTAGGCTGTGGTCACGTCATCCTTCATTTGCAACAAAGCACGGATTCCTGCGAACTGGAGACGACCGTTTTCAGAAATGTCGGGGTGGGGTGAGGGGGCTTCGCGGCTGGGAGAAGAGAATGTGTGGCTCGGGGGCATGGGGTTTGGAACCTCGAGCTTGGGGTCCTAGGGACCTAGATCGAGGAGGTGTGGAGCCACGCGTGTGATGGGATGAAGACCTGAAGGTCTCCTAATTCCAAGATGGGTTTGGAGCCCTGGAGCCGTGGTCACAGCTCCGGTTTCCTGGTTTCACTTCATATTTCATACCCCCCCCCCCCAAACAGGTGTCCTCCATTTAGTGGTGGTGGTCAAGGACTTCCAAGTGCTTCCACAGCCAGGTCTGTAATGTCCCAGATCTGAGGTGTCCGTGGGCTAGACCAGGTAGCTTCCAGACGATGCACGGGGCATGGCATAATGGGAATTACTGGAGTATGGATGCAGAGGAAGCCGACCTTGTATTGAGAAACAGTGTAAAGTTAAACAGTAACCACATCTTATGTTTGTGCAGCAGTTTAAAAGCTATGATGAGCCCTGGTGGGTAGCTCAGTTGGTTAGAACGCTCTCCTGATAGGCCAAGGTGGCAGGTTTGATCCTGTCAAGGCACATACGAGAATCAACCAGTGAATGCATAAATGAGTGGAACAACAAATGGATGTTTCTCTCTCTCTCCCTTCCTCTCTAAAATCAGTTTTGTTGGTGTTCTTGTTAATCCTCACCAAAGGATATTTTTTCCATTGATCTTTCGAGAGTGCAAGGGAGGGAGGAGGAAGGAGAGAGAAAAACATGGATGTGAAAGACAGGCATCCACTGGGTGCCTCCTGCACGGAGGGGGCGGAGGGGGGGGGCGGGGACCGAACCTGCAACCGAGGTAAGTGCCCTTGACCTGGAATCAAGCCTGCCACCCTGCAGGAGGCAGGCCTACACTCTCATTACAAGCCAAACCGGCCAGGGCTCTCTAAAATCAATTTTTTTAAAGTTAAAAGCTATCAATGTAAATTAAAAATAAGCTATGCCCTGGCTGGTTTGGCTCAGTGGATGGACCGTCAGTCTTCGGACTCAAGGGTCCCGGGTTCAGTTCCAGTCAAGGGCATATGCACAGGTTGCGGGCTTGATCCCCAGTGGGGGGCGTGCAGGAGGCAGCCAATCCGTGATTCCCTCTCATCATTGATGTTTCTATCTCTCTCTTCCTCTCCCTTCCTCTCTGAAATCAATAAAAATATTTTTTTAAATTAAAAGCTATGATGAAACAGAAGGTCTGCAAAATTGCTTATAAATGATAGAACTATAAACAGTCTGGAAATTTTCTTTAACTGTTGCATCTTAGCATATGAAGTTCTAAGTAGCCTCTCAATGAACGTAGCACAATCAAATCAAAGTTGCAGATGAGTAAGACCCTAGGATTCAGAGCCTAATAAAAACGCTAGTAGTACCTCCCAGAAATTGTATAGTATGCATATGTCCAGCTGTAGGAAATAATTTCATTGTGATCAAAATATAAGGTATTCTGTCTTAAAAACTATTCTGGTTAATAAATATCATACCTAGGGTTATGTATGATTTTCTAAGCAACTACATTGCGTGGAACCTGAAGTAAAATAAATAATTTTGATGGCTCAGAAAATATGATTTAAGAGTTGCCTTGGACCACCATTAATTTCACATTAAAACCTTTCTGGCACAATTTAGAAGTGTTTAATAAGACCAATTTTTATTGAATGAAAGGTCTGAACATTAGCTCTCTAATTTTAATTCTCATTCCTGACTGAAGCCCAAATCCCAGTGCCCGTTCAGCAAAGGTTTACTGTATAACCTCATAGATATGAGAGGATGACATCAGATCGTCGCCCCGGTCCAATTTTTATCTAGCTGGCGACTGCTCATACTGATGATAAAATATGGTGGCCAAGTGAAATCTGTTTCCTTGCCTCCAGGCCAAATCCATTTTTCACAGGGCTCCAGTGACTCTGCCTTTCACTCGAATAGTTAAGACCCTTCCACGGCTCTAAAAGACCCATTACCTGACTTACAAATCCCTTGCTTACATCCCCAGTTTCATTTCGTGACATCTCTGTTTTCCTACATCTGGGGGTGAATGAGGAGGGGGCAGCTGCTGACCAA
>NW_005365599.1:408041-409330 GCF_000412655.1 Myotis brandtii | reverse complement strand
TGGGGGGCGGGGGCATCAGGGGGCAGCTCTGGGCTCTGCTCCACCTACCCTCTCCCTGCTCCTGAAAGCCAGGTCTGCATAAAGAAGGCCCACCTTTGCCCTGACTGGTTTGGTTCAGTGGGTAGAGCGTTGGCCTGTGGACTCAAGGGTCCCAGGTACGATTCTGGTCATGGGCACCACAAATAAATAAGTGAAATAAGTGAAAGCAGTGCCTCACTCTTAGGGGCCACTGCCTGCGGCAGAGCTTAGTGATGCTCACCTTTTTGCCCCTTGTCAGGGCGCGCGAGCGGTCCGAGACATGCTCCAGGCTTGCATTTTCTTTTTACAAGCTTTCACAAATCAATGCCAGCGATACAAGCCAATGGTACAATTTTGAAATCTTACCTATTTGCCAAAGAACCTTTCCAGTTGCTTTTCAAGGTGCTTGTAATGTGTCGCATTTTCAACAGCAATATATGAGGACTCCACATATTCCACATCATCATCAAACCTTGATATTATCAGTCTTTTTCATTCTACCTCTTATAGTGGGTATAAAGGGGACTCCGATCATTTTAATTTCTCTCATTACTAGAGCTGTTGAGCATATTTGCATATTTGTTTCTTGGACAGTTGCATTGCTTCTTTGGTAAAGTTTGTCTGAATCTTGTGCCATTTTCAAATCAGGATGCTTGTCTTATTTAATGGTTAAAGTTCTTTGTAGGTTCTAAATAAAAGGTTTTTCTCTGATACATGTCCTGCAAATATTTTCACCCAGTCTGCATCTTGAAAAAACAAAATAGCTTCATGGAGATATGATTGACCTACAAGAAACTGAACATATTTAAAATGTACAATGTGATAAGTTTTGACCCCTGTATACACCTGTGAAATCATACTGTGGCTGAAAGGGGCCGCATGCTGACCTGACACACTCAGGGAAGGCCTGCGTGGCCGTCTTGCAAACTCGGAGACCTAAAGTAACTACAAAGGATGGTCTGAAATTAAACCTTAACTAAAAGCAGTTGCTGGTGGGTAGTTACCAGTATATCCTAAGCCGGTATCTTTACTGACAAGGTCAACCTTTATCTTAACTGAGCCTATCTGTCTTTTTGCATCTGTGATAACATACCCTCTGAAATGTAGAGTAACTTGTAACTTCCCTTTTTCTGGACACCTTGGGGCACAGCCTAATGTGCTGGGTGCCAGGACAGATACCACAAATTCCTTCATTATCATGTTAATTGTCCCTGCACCCACCTAAGTATGTGTCTATCATTTTACTTTTTATCCAATCCCAGGGGTTTCCC
>NW_005365599.1:406134-407964 GCF_000412655.1 Myotis brandtii | reverse complement strand
CCGCCATTCTCCGGAGCATTATCTCAATTCATTGAGGTTCTGCTTCCCGGCATATGTCGACAGTTTGGCTCAAATAAACTCACAAAAATTCTTCACAGGTTTCAATGGTTTTTTACGTTAACAATACTGTACAATGAGAAATGGACGTATCCATTCTGCCCTCTTATTTCCTGATGCTCCTTGTTAATTCCTTCCTCTGGCCCGAATCCTGTTCTCCAGGAAACCACTAACCTGAGGTCATTACACGTTCCTTTTCATTTTCTATAATTTTATATACTGAAATACTTCAGTATGTACAGACTATTTTTTTATTTATTTATTTTTTATTTATTTATTTTTTTTGGTCTATCTCCTTTCTGATAGACTCACCTTTCCCTGGAATGTGATTACTAAACCCACCCGTCCCTGGAATGGCGATGACTTATTGTAAATGTGATATGGCCTCAGTCCAGAAGGAACACCTTGTATGGACATATACACTGACTAACCAGCCAGCTCTCGCCAAGTACCCCAAGCCCTTGTGCCTTCCTCATTCTCCTTAAAAAGAGTTCTAACCGCTCCACGGGCTGCTGCTCTCCCTTTGCGATACAAGCCCGGCAGGTCTTTCCTCTAATAAAGCCTGTGTCACCTGGTTTTCGGCCTCCTACTGATCTTTCATTTTCATCTAGCATACTTTTTTGGGGGAAGATTCATCCACTTTTTTGTGTGGGTCAATTAGTTTTTGTTGCTTAATAGTATCCATTGTATGGATATATCATGTATTCAACACTGGTGGACATGTGGATTGTTTGCAGTTTTGGACTATTACAAATAGAGATGCTAGAACATCTGTGTACAAATCTTGTACATGGGGCATAAGTAGGTTTACAGTTGTTTGTATAGAAAATAACACAATAATTAGTAAATAATAATACAAGAATAAATTGTTTCACATACAACTGTAAACCTACTTTTGTCTCTTCCTCCCCAACCCCACTCAGTCTCCCCCTATATGGACATTTGTTTTCATTTTCCTTGGTTAATACTTGGGTGAATATCCAGTGGAATGGCTGATTCATATGGTAAGTGTGCCTTTTTAAAATATATTTTTATTGATTTCAGAAAGGAAGAGAGATAGAAACATCAATAATGAGAAAGAATCATTGGCTGCCTCCTGCAGGGGATCAAGTCAGAAACCAGGGAAGGGCCCTGACCTGGAATCGAACCTTGATCTTCTAGTTCCTAGGTTGACACTAAACCATTGAACCATGCTGGCTGGGTAGTGTGCCTTCTTAATAAAACTGCTTAACTGTTTTTCAAAGTTTTATATTCCCACCAATAATAGGCTATGTAATCAAAGAAAACACTATAATTTCAAGAGAAACATCAAAAGTGCTTTATTCAAAGTAATGTCCATCGGTAGCTACACATTTCCCCATCTTTCAGGTAATTTGTGGATACTGTCCCAATAGAACTTTTCTTGTTTTGAGGCAAACCATTCAGAGACCCAATTTTCCACTTCTTCATATGTTTTGAAGTGCTGGTCAGAAAGTGTGTGTTGCATAGATTTGAACAAGTGGTAATATGAAGGAGCAAGTTCTGGTGAATACAGCGGGTGGGTTAATACTTCCCAGACAAGATCTTTTAACGTGTCTTTAACTGGTTTTGAAGTGTGTGATGGTGCGTCATCATGAAGCAAAATTACTTTGACGTGTCTTCTGGCCCATTCTGGCTGTTTCACGATCAAAGAATGGTTCAAATTGATTATTTGTTGTCAGTAGCGATTAGTATTAACGGTTTCACCTGCTTTTAGAAGCTCACAATACACCACACCTTCCTGATCCCACCAAA
>NW_005365599.1:405524-406053 GCF_000412655.1 Myotis brandtii | reverse complement strand
ACTGGGGATGTGCCCGCAACCAAGGTACATGCCCTTGACCGGAATCGAACCTGGGACCCTTGAGTCCGCAGGCCGACGCTCTATCCACTGAGCCAAACCGGTTTCGGCAACTTTTCAGTTTTCCATTTGTCTTTAGTTCAGTTGATGTGGCACCCATTTTCCTTCCTTTAAAATCTTTCCCATTGCTTGTAAATGATCGGAAATTGTTTGCTGAGCAACGTGTAATCCTTCTGCAAGTTGTTTTTGCGTTTGAAACGCATCTTCATCCAATAATGCTTGTCATTGTTGGTCTTTCTTCAAACTTTTTCGGTTGACCTGGACATTCTTTGTCTTTCACATCGAAATCATCACTTTCGAAACATTTAAGCCAGCATTCACAAGGATCTTGAGATGGAGTATGTTCACCATAAGCTTCCCAAAGTATTCAGCAGCACTTTTCTTCAAAATAAAGTGATGAATGAAAACTTTCCGCAAATGCTCTCTTTTTTTGGCACAAAATTCGACATTTTTTTAAAAAAAATTTTATTGA
>NW_005365599.1:404330-405420 GCF_000412655.1 Myotis brandtii | reverse complement strand
GGAATCGAACCTGGGACCTTTCAGTCCACAGGCCGACGCTCTATCCACTGAGCCAAACCGGTTTCGGCAATTCGACATTTTTAAGCGTAAAAATATCTATGTTAACACGTTCAGAAAATTTGACATATGAAGTTTTGAAGCTTGTCAATACAACAAAATAGCATACATATCAAATCGCATATATATCAACATATGTGTAACTCCATCTATTGAAAAAATCTGCACTATTAACTGGTACACCTGGTATAAGAATTTGAATTGTGCCATATCCTTGCTAACACTTCATATGGTCAGTTTTTTAAAACTTTATCATTTCGCTGAAACTGGTTTGGCTCAGTGGATAGAGCGTCGGCCTGCAGACTGAAAGGTCCCGGGTTCGATTCCGGTTAGGGGCATGTACCTTGGTTGCGGGCACATCCCCAGTGGGAGATGTGCAGGAGGCAGCTGATCAATGTTTCTCTCTCATCGATGTTTCTAACTCTCTATCTCTCTCCCTTTCTCTCTGCGAAAGGTCAATAAAATATATTTTTTAAAAAAACTTTATCATTTCAATAAGTATATAGTGATATTTTGTTGTGACTTTAATTTACTTTTTCTTAATGACTAGTGGTACTGAGCATCTTTTCATATACTTATTGCCCATTTTTATTGCATTGCTTGTTATTTACTAAGTCTTGAGAGTTTGTCTTTACATATTGTGGATATATATCCCTTCTCGCAGTTCCTGAGTTATTCATTTTCTTAACAATGTTTTTCAAATAATAGTTCTTAATTTTAAGTTCAATTTATCAATTATTTTTGTTTATGGATCCTGCCTCTGGTGTCATATCTAAGAAATCTTTGACTAACACAAGATCACACAGATGTTTCTCCTATGGTTTCTCCTAGAGTTTTATAGCTTTACTAGAGGCCCAGTGCACGGATTCATGCACTGGTGGGGTCCCTCAGCCTGGCCTGCCTGTGCCCTCTTGCAATACCGGACCCCTGGGGGGATGTCGGGTAGCCAGTTTGTATGGATCCCTGCAGGCCCAATCCAGACAGGAGGGAGCCCGATCTTGTGCATTGAGCGTCTGTCCCCTGGTGGTCAGTG
>NW_005365599.1:399119-404022 GCF_000412655.1 Myotis brandtii | reverse complement strand
GAGAGAGAGAGAGAGAGAGAGAGAGAGAGGAGAGAGAGAGAGAGAGAGATTTGTTGTCCCACTTATTTATGCATTAATTGGTTGTTTCTTATATGTATCCTAAGCTGGGATCAATTTTACAGCCTTGGCATACTGGGAAGACACTTTAATCAACTGAGCTAGCCAACTAGGGCTTATTTTATTTTACTGATTTTTAGAGAGAGAGAAAGAGAAGAAGGGGGGGAGAGAGAGAGAGAGACTGAGAGAGACAGAGAGAGATGCCACTCCACCCATCTATGCATTCACTGGTTGATTCCTACATGTGCCCTGAACAGGGATCCTACAACTCTGGTCTATCAGGATGATGCTCCAACAACTGAGCAAACCAGCCAGGGCTGAATTATGTTTTTCTTCTTAAATATGTTTTTATTGATTTGAGAGAGAAAGGAAGGGAGAGGAAGAGAGAGAAACATTGCTAAGAGAGAAACATCGATCAGTTGCCTCCTGCATACCCCTTACTGGGGATTGAGTCTGCAACTGGGGCAACTGACCTGACTGGAATTGAACTGGTGACTTCTTGGTTCTTGGGTCAACACTCAACACTCAACTACTGAGCCATACTGGCAGGACTGAATTTTCTTTTTAGAAGCTTTCAGAAATGAATGGCAGCGATACAAGCAAGTGGTCAAAATATATATATATATATATTGTTGTTGTTGTTAATCCTCATCCGAGGACATTTTTTTCAATTGCTTTTCAGAGAGAGTGGAAAGGAGGGAGGGAAAGGGAGAGAGACAGAGCAGAGAGAGAGAGAGAGAGAAATCATCATGTGAGAGAGGCACATTGACTGGTTGCCCTCTGCACATGCCCCAACCAGGGATCAAGCTTGCAATGGAAGTGGTGCCCTTGAGCTGATGGTCCATGAGCTGACGCTCTAACTACTGAGCCAAACCAGCACCTTTATGGGAATTTCCTTTATGGGAAGGATTTTAAGTACAAATTCAATATCTTTCACACATATAAGGCTGTTCATGTTACCTGTTCTCCCCCCACCCCCACCCCCAATGTTTGATTTTGGTGGTAGCAGTTTTATTGAGATATAATTCACATACTACTGTGAAAAGCTGACATAAGTGAAGCCATTTAAAAATGGAGATAGAGCAGCCATTCCAGAGAAACTGCCTTTCATATCTTGCTCCTTGAACCCCTGGAATGTTTGAACTGGATAAAATAGCCTTTCGACTGGGCCAAACCAACAGTGCCTTATGAACAACTGTTTGCAAAGCTAGCATCCTGACCACAAGGGCTAATGATTATTATGGACTCTCTTTCTGAAGATAGAATTGGTAACTAGACACATGTAGCTAGAGCAGCCGTGGGCAAACTACGGCCCGCGGGCCGAATCCGGCCCATTTGAAATGAATAAAACTAAAAAAAAAAAAGGACCGTACCCTTTTATGTAATGATGTTTACTTTGAATTTATATTAGTTCACACAAACACTCCATCCATGCTTTTGTTCCGGCCCTCCGGTCCAGTTTAAGAACCCATTGTGGCCCTGGAGTCAAAAAGTTTGCCCACCCCTGAGCTAGAGTAACTCAGCTCGTTAACCAATAGAAACTTCTTTCTTCTATTCATGTGTTTCCTTCCTTTTCTCATTAAAAACAAAAACAAAAACAAAAACAAAACCTTCCCCTCATTCTGTAATGGGGACAATACTTGGTTTCTGCCCCAAATCTGTGTTTTCTGATTCTTTTGATCCCCTCCAATTCTTTTGACCACCCCCCCCCCAACACTTATTGCCTCTCATTTTGGGTTTTGATTTTTAATTTAACAGCATATAATTCACCCATTATGGCTGAATAATAGTGCATTGTATCAATATGAAACATTGCTTATCCATTCATCAGTTGATGGATATTTGTGTTGCATCCACCCTTTAATAATAACACTGCTGTGAACATTCATATACGAATTTCAGTGTGGACGTTCTCAGTTCTCTTGACTGTATACTTAGAAGTGGAATCACTGAGTCTGTGGTGACTCTATGTTTAACCTTTTGCAGAACTGCCAGACTATTTCTTCTTGAGTAACCTGAGTGACTTGTCTTTCAAAAAATTTGCCCATGGCATTTAAGCTGTTGAAATATTGAATAAAGTTTTTGGCAATATTTCTTTATTACTCTTTTATTGTCAGTAAGCTGTATAGTGATATTGTCTTTTGTTAGTAATATTGGTAATTTGTATTTTTGTGTGCATGTGTATTTTTTTGGTCTGACGAGAGAGCTTTATCAACTTTATTCTTTCAAAGTAGCGTTTGTTTTATTTTTTCTATTGTTTTCAAGTTTTGGGTTTTTCTCTATTATTTCCTTTAGCTTACTTTAGGTTTAAGACTCTTCTTTCTATAGTTTTTTAAGGTGGAAGTTTAGATCCTTGAATCAAAAATTGTTCTCATATACCAACTTAGTGCTATAAATTATCCTTTAAGCACTTCAGTTTAATCCCACAGCTCTGATATTTTCATTTTCCTTCTGTTTAAAAGTTTTCTAATTTCTCTTGTGACTTCTTAGACACGTGATTTAGAAACATGTTTACTTTCCAAATGTTTGTGGGACTTTTCAGGTAGTTACTGATTTTTTATTTAGCTCTGGTGTGGTTAAAGAACATGATTTGCATTGTATCAATTCTCTTACATGTTATTGTGACTTATTTATGGATCAGGATATAGTTTATTTTGGAGAATAATCTTTTTTAAAATATATTTTATTGGTATTTTACAGAGAAGAAGGGAGAGGGACAGAGAGTCAGAAACATCGATGAGAGAGAAACATAGATTAGCTGCCTCCTGCACACCCCCTACTGGGGATGCGCCTGCAACCAAGGTACATGCCCTTGACAGGAATTGAACCCAGGACCCTGCATTCCCCAGGCCGACGCTCTATCCACTGAGCCAAACTGATCAGGGCTGGAGAATAATCTTTGTGCACTTGAAAAGAATGTCTTCTTATGTTGGTGGGTGATATATTCTACATGTTTACTAGGTCAAGTTGGTTGAAAATGTTACATCTTCTATAGCCTTATTTTCTACCTACTTAACATTTACCAAGAATTTAAAATATCCAATTGTGGAATTATGAGATAGTAAAAAATTATTACTCTTTTATTGTCAGTAAGCTGTGTAGTGATATTGTCTTTTGTTAGTAATATTGGTAATTTGTATTTTTGTGTGCATGTGTATTTTTTTGGTCTGACGAGAGAGCTTTATCAACTTTATTCTTTCAAAGTAGCGTTTGTTTTATTTTTTCTATTGTTTTCAAGTTTTGGGTTTTTCTCTATTATTTCCTTTAGCTTACTTTAGGTTTAAGACTCTTCTTTCTATAGTTTTTTAAGGTGGAAGTTTAGATCCTTGAATCAAAAATTGTTCTCATATACCAACTTAGTGCTATAAATTATCCTTTAAGCACTTCAGTTTAGTCCCACAGCTCTGATATTTTCATTTTCCTTCTGTTTAAAAGTTTTCTAATTTCTCTTGTGACTTCTTAGACACGTGATTTAGAAACATGTTTACTTTCCAAATGTTTGTGGGACTTTTCAGGTAGTTACTGATTTTTTATTTAGCTCTGGTGTGGTTAAAGAACATGATTTGCATTGTATCAATTCTCTTACATGTTATTGTGACTTATTTATGGATCAGGATATAGTTTATTTTGGAGAATAATCTTTTTTTAAATATATTTTATTGGTTTTTTACAGAGAAGAAGGGAGAGGGACAGAGAGTCAGAAACATCGATGAGAGAGAAACATAGATTAGCTGCCTCCTGCACACCCCCTATTGGGGATGCGCCTGCAACCAAGGTACATGCCCTTGACAGGAATTGAACCCAGGACCCTGCATTCCCCAGGCCGACGCTCTATCCACTGAGCCAAACTGATCAGGGCTGGAGAATAATCTTTGTGCACTTGAAAAGAATGTCTTCTTATGTTGGTGGGTGATATATTCTACATATGTTTACTAGGTCAAGTTGGTTGAAAATGTTACATCTTCTATAGCCTTATTTTCTATCTACTTAACATTTACCAAGAATTTAAAATATCCAATTGTGGAATTATGAGATAGTAAAAAATGAATCTGGTACAAGGCAGCAGAGTTAGGCTTGGCAGGATGCAAATATCTTCAAATTCTCATCATGAGGCAAAAATAAAGCCTTAGTTTTATAAATTGCCTACTTAATTTTTTTGATTAGTTGTATTTTTTGTGATTTGTCCTTCTATTATAAAATAAATCTGAATATTTCCCTTAGATATGAGCTCTTTAAAACAGTTTTAAGTTGTCTTAGTGCAAAATTTTGCAGCCCCCATTTTAAGACACATAATTGTACTTTTGTTAAATCTGACCTGTTTTTCAAAACTTTTTGATTTTTACAACTTTCCTTGAGGGTATTATACTTAGAATTGTTAAACTTCTGTTTTGCAAACATTTTTAAGGCATTTAATATTCTTTACATCCATGAATGTGGTATATCACTATTCTGAGAATTCACTAAGTTTCAAAAGAACTTACTATCCTATATAATAAAAGTGTAATATGCAAATCGACTGAACGGCTAAAGAGCGGAAGGAACATCTGGGACCACACTATGATACCCACTGGCGGCAGGCCAGCCAAGGCAGGTGCGATGCGTTTGGTCGTGGGCCCGGGCATCACCCCATGACCACCCCGCACAGGGAGGCCCAGGCCACCAGCCAGCGGGCTACTGAGGGTGTGTAGGGCCTCCCTCTGCAAGGGAAGCCGGTGCAGGAAGGTCTACTCTTTTTTTTTTTAAATTAAATCTTTATTGTTCAGATTATTACATTTGTTCCTCTTTTTTCCCCCCATAACTCCCCTCCTCCCAGTTCCCGCCCCACCCTCTGCCCTCACTCCCCACC
>NW_005365599.1:395791-397140 GCF_000412655.1 Myotis brandtii | reverse complement strand
GTATGGATTTCTCTTTCCTTCTAGTTGTAGGATTTCCACCCAGCCAGCCTTCCTGTGGTTCTGGGTGGTGTCCGTTCCGTCTTTTAGTTGTATTTATGAAGTGGTTGTTCGAGGCAGCAAACTCCGGCGTTAACCTATGCCGCCATCTTGGTTTCTCCCAAGGTCTACTCTTGCACGAATTTCATGCACTGGGGCTCTAGTATTGTATGAACTAAATTACTCTATCCTTTGTAATGTGTAAATGGGTTAGTTTTCCACTTTCTAGCTGGTGAGTGTTATCAGAATGCTCCTGATAATTTGTATCTAGCTTTTATAAACTTAGTTGGTTCTGTATTGAAATGTTGCTAATATATCTTGCGTTTTTCAATTTTAAAGTCTTATATTAATTATCTCCCATTTTTTCACAATTAGGTTTAACAAGAACAATATTCTCGCCCTGACTGGGTTGGCTCAGTGGATAGAGCATCGGCCTGTGGACTGAAGGGTCCCAGGTTTGATTCCGGTAGCGGGTGTGCAGAAGACAGCTGATCGATGTTTCTCTCTCATCAGTGTTTCTAACTCTCTATCCCTCTCTCTTCCTCTCTGTAAAAAAACCAATAAAATATATTATTAAAAAAAAAGAACAATATTGTCCTGGCTGGTGTGGCTCATTTGCTTGAATGCCATTCTGTGCACTGAAAGGCTGCTGGTTCAATCCATGGTTGGGGTGCATGCAGGAAACAATGATTGATGTTCCTCTTGCTCTCCCTTCCTTCCTCTCTAAAAATCAATAAAAATATATTTAAAAAAAACCCCACAATATTAACATTCAATTATTCATTTTGTATTCATAACCAAATGCCGGGGCTGACCAGTAGCCCCTGAACAACGGATGAACAGATTACTCCAGCACTGTTTCACTGTGGGGGAGAGGGCTAAGGGATGGCCTGGCCGATAGCAGCCAGGCAGCCTTGACTGCCTGCCTAGTTAGGCTTTTTTATTGGAATTTTTATCTTTAAATACTGGTACAATCAATAGGGTGAGTAATCTTGGGAGGACACAAGTGTTTACATTGTCCTCTAGGCAAGGACATCCAGGGATTAAGCATAAGGATTCCAGTAAACACCCAGGGGTCTGCACGTGCACAGACTTGTTTGGAGGTGAAGGAATAATCAGGGGTGTCACCTTTGGCACTCCCCTAAGTCTCCATTCTGATAAACAGGGCAGGCAGCCTTCCACATACTTCCCTTTTATTAGAATACTAGAGGCCTGTTGCATGAAAAGATTCGTGCAATAGGCTTTCCCTTCCCCTGGCTGCTGGCACCAGTTTTCCTCTGGCACCCGGGACCCAGACCTTCACTCTGGCCACC
>NW_005365599.1:378922-395157 GCF_000412655.1 Myotis brandtii | reverse complement strand
ATTCTGTAAAATTTATTATGCTTCCCACCCCAACATAGTACCTCATGGTAATTGAAATAGTATAATATTTGTTCCCTACCAGACTGCTAAGGATCATCGGGGGCAGAGCGATGCCCATCTTTTTTCACTACTGTATGTCAGTGCCTAACCCATTGTATACTCCTTGACCACATCTCATATAAGGGAGGGTACCTAAAGGTTACAAGGAACACTTTTTTTAACCTTAAGGCTTGGCAATGATCCAGGAATCATGCTCTAAATTTGTCCTATTATTTGCTGACCTTTGAATTGAAGTGAAGAGACCCTAGACAATTTTATGTAGGGAGAGGGTATGGCAAGAGAAGGGGAAGTTACAATTACAGGAGTTACCAGTGTTTTAACCACAACCAAGTAAATAAGAAGGTACGAGGAAACCTGCACAGGTAAGTGTAAACAAAGATCAATAGATTTCCTTATATGCAAAATAAATGAAGTAAATCAAGTACCTAGTAGGTGCTCATTTCTAGCATCAGTAATCTGGGGAAGAAGTATTGTTAGAGATCAGAAACCAAATGATCAAAACACTAGGGAGATAGACCAGCTTACTCTTTGGATTCTCATGCAAAGGGTCAAATTATATGGAAGGTCACTCCTAATTTTGCTGATATTATGATCTCCAACTAAAATGCCAACTAAGAGAAAGCAAGTCAGGGTAGAGAATACTCCTCTCCACCAAGTTCCTTACAAAGTAAAGGTAAAGTCAAGATTCTTGGAGGATCACCCTGGCTGGTGTGGCTCAGTTGGTTGGGTGTCTTCCCATGCATTACAAGGTTTCTGGTTTGATTCCCAGTCAGAGTACATGCCCAGGTTTCAGGCTTCATAACCAGTAGGAAGCATGCAGGAAGCAGCTGATATCCAACTCACACATTGATATTTCTTTCTCTCCCTCCACCCTCCTTTATATAAAAAAAGATAAAAAATATGGAAAAAGATTCTTGGAGGCTGTTATTTTAATAAAGAAACAGGCCTCTATTTAGAGATGAATTCTACATGAATTAGAATTGTACTTCCCTTTAAGAGGCCT
Source organism: Myotis brandtii (assembly GCF_000412655.1). Classification (NCBI taxonomy): domain Eukaryota; kingdom Metazoa; phylum Chordata; class Mammalia; order Chiroptera; family Vespertilionidae; genus Myotis; species Myotis brandtii. The sequence goes on along the minus strand of NW_005365599.1, from coordinate 394,094 downwards.
GCATGTACCCTGGCTGGTGTGGCAGTTGGGTGTACTGAAAGGTTGCCAGCTTGATTCCTGGTCAGAGCACATGCCTGGGTTGTGGGCTTGATCCCCGGTAGGGGGCATGCTGGAAGCAGGTGATCGATGTTTTGCTCTTACATGGACGTTTCTCTCTCTAAAAATCAATAAAAAAAATTTCTTTTTAAAGAGGCCACGATTCATTTACCTAGCTAACATAACCTTAGAACTTATAAACAGTAGGTGCTTGATAAATCTGTAGAAACAATTTTTAACTTCTACAGCAACAAAGGCAGACAACATTCTCATATAGGAAGATGGCAAAAAACAGTCATGAAACTGCTTGGAGTGTATTATAATAAAGGCCCCATCTTACCCAATTTTTACTATTTATACTGATTTTTTCAAGTTGCGTATTCAGATTTTACCTGCTAAATTCCTGTGAACTGTCTCCTCCCTGGCCTCCAAACTCCTGTGCACCCTGTCATGGTTTCCTGACTGTAACACCTCTTATCCCTAAGTGGCAGAACACACACAAGAGGTGTAGCTTTGGCATTACCTCCTCTGGGAAGCTTTCCTTCCTGACCCCTCCTCACGTGACTCAGTCAAATATCTCCCAAAGACTCCTGAGCTTCCCCCATCATAGTGCTGATCACTGTGTGGGCAACTATCTAAGAGGAGTCCAGGACAGTTTTGCTCAATGCTCTATTCCCACATTTACTGAGCATGTACCACATACTCAATAATAAATACTTGCTGAATAAGAAAATGCTAATTAGAAGCTACAAAGTAGAGAAAGAAAAAGGGCACGGAACTTGCCATAACCTGACCCAAAGCACAAGGGCCAACCTCAAGAGCAGAGGATCCCCAGGACCCAGCCAAGGGACCCTGGACCAAACTGGCCAAGTCACTTCCAACCAGGAATCAGTGATACATAGGACACCAAAAAGTTGACTTCTCTGTACACTCAATCCTGGCCTCTGAGTGGAGTACCTGATGGGTCCAAACTCCTGCAAGGCCTCCACAAGGTCAGCTTCCACCACACCGTCAATCAGGCCCCTGATGTGGACAACTGGGGAGGCAGGGGTTTTGTGTGGGTCATCGTAGTTCTCCAGCTCGGCGGCGAGCCCGGCCGGCCGTCTGGAATCGGGCTGTCATTTAAAATTTTTAAAAAATATATATTTTGGATTTCAGAGAGGGAGATGGAGACAGAAACATCAATGATGAGAGAATAATTGATCAGCTTCTACATCAACAAAAGGCAGATAACATTCTCCTATAGGAAAATGGTAAAAACAGAGTCATGAAACTCCTGCACCCCTGGACCTGGAATCGACTATGACCTCCTGGTTCATAGGTCAATGCTCAACCACTGAGCAAAACTGGCTGGGCTGTTGTCAATTTTTTTTTTTGTATGTATACAAGTCCTTTGGTAGTCATCTTTAAATTTGACATTCTAAGGGAAAAGAGGTCACCGCTCTTGACTAGTCAGTCAGGAATTGCATGTTTTAAAAATGCTTGTGGCACAACAGTGTGCTGTGGGACTCCAGTTGAAAAATCACTGGTGTAGGAGAATGCTAGTGACAAATAGGATTTAAGATTGTCCAAATCTTTTTATGGAGAACTTTTGATATTATCAATACAATTTCTAAAAGATGAACTAAGTAGATGAGTTCCAGAAGTTTGGTCAAGAAAACAAAGAAAAACCTTATAGTCAGATATCCTGTTGAAGCTTCAGCCATTTAACATGGATTTCACTTATACTACTTAGGTCCTTTATAAACGCAAATGTCTTGATTTTTAAAAAAATATATTTTTATTGATTTCAGAGAGGAAGGGAGAGGGAGAGAGAGAGAGAAACATCATTGATGAGAGAGAATCATGGATCGGCTGCCTCCGGCACACCCCCTAGTGAGGATGGAGCCTGCAACCCAGGCACGTGCCCTTGACTGGAATCAAACCTGGGACCCTTCAGTCTGCAGGCCAACGCTCAATCCACTGAGCCAAACCAGCCAGGGGAGATGTCTTGATTTTTTCAGGACAGTAAGTAGAATAAAATGGATGAAATATAACAAATCAGAAATACCTAATTCAAAGTTCAAAAATTCCAAACTATTCCTTCCCAATTAGTATATCTTCACAAATGTTAGATTTAAGCTTTCTTTCATCACAATTATAAAGCAAGCCATAATTCAAGATTTAAACTTGAGGCTAAGTAGAGATTGCTTCATATTAACTTTATGCTCCCAATTATTTCCGGAGCAGACTTTGATTCAAGATAAACAATTTTACCTAAGAAACCAAATGTTCTAAATTTATAATTGGAAAGGTTGAGAATTTCTGCCCCAGTAAGATTATTCTGACTTTACATTTCTGTGTTCTATCAAGATAACTACATTTAAAAATCTTACTCAAGCTCTTTTATCCATATGGCTATGTTATTTTGGCTGTAACTAGGACTAAATTCCTGTGGTACAGCTTTATAAGGGAAGTCCAATTTGGGATACTCTGCCATGATTTATTCCCTGAAAAATTCTTAGGCTCATCATTTCTACTCACTACTGTACCCAATTCCCAGGAATATTCAACTCACACAGCTAGAAATGCACTAATCTGGGAGACAGATTACTATATACCCAGGCATAAAACTCAACATAAGAGCAAAACTTTTAGACCCACTCCCTATTTTACATTCTGAATAACGATAAAGTGCAATGCTTTCTAACCCTTATGTAGGAAACTAACTAAGCCCTAGCGAGTAAGGTAACAGAATCTTTTTATTAAACCTGCCTTTATTGTCAACAAAGCCTAAAATTTTCTCTAAGTATAACGTGGAGCCATATTCATTGATCTCCACTTCCCAGTATTAATGTCCTTGGGTATTCCCCATTGTACCTAGTTGGTACAATGGTTGGTCTCTGTGACCAGCGGAACTTGGCCGAAGTTATTAGCATGTCACTTCTTAAGATAGCTCATACAAAAGCATGGCTTCTGCTCACTTTCTTGAATCACTCGCTCTGGGAAAGCCAGGTGACAGGAAGGTACTAAATCCCTCCAGGAGCCAAGTGAATGAGTGAGCCATCTTTGAAATGACTCCTGCAGCCCTAGTCAAGCTTTCAAGATGATGTAACCCTGGCTGACAGTTTCACTGCAACCTCAAGCCAGATCCCAGCTGAGCTGTTCCTGGATTCCTGACTCAGAAATTGTGGGTGATAATACAAGTTTTAAGCTGCTAAATTTTGGGATAACGTGCTACACAGGGATAACTAAGACATCAGGCAAAGACCATCCACTGTTTCTTGAATGGAATAAATAAAATTTGAATTATAACACTTTTGACTAAGATAGTAAACACTGAGTTAATTTTGTTAAAGACAAAATTTTAAATCCGTGTTTGATATTCAGTAAAAACAACTTAAAGAGCAACTCCTAACTCATTCAACTATTAAGACTCCTTCCTCACTGCTAACAAAAAATTTTGAATACATTACCATCTGTAGTGAATGCATACCACTAATGAGATCACAGCCTAAAGTGTCAGGTATCTTTAACAATTACATTCAAAATATAGCAGCAGAAAGAAGACAACTCCTTGAATCTTTTTCTCTCATTGAGACTGAACTGCAGATACTGGACAGTGTTTCTAGCAAGTTCCAAAAGGTCTGAATTAGGAGGCTTTGATTAGACTTTGGCTATTTTAGATTTCAAAGAAATGAAAAAGTATTTCAAAAAACAAATTGGGAAATAGTAAACAATGACTACCTATAGCTGATCTCAAAATTCAACACAAAGTAGTGTGTGTGTGTGTTTTGACATATGCAAACATCACAGATTACTACTAGAACATCACATAAGTTTATTTCAGATATAACAGCAATGTTAAAATCAACAAGTTTAATTCATAACTGAACCAAGTAAACTAGCCATTTAAGTCTTTTAAACGTTATTCCCTCCAAAAAACTGAGGGAGCTTTTCTTTTCCACCCCACATACCATGGTTTCCCAATAGTTCTGTTTTTGGAGGACTTTCAATTGATGAGTAAACTGCTTTGGTGATATTTCAGAACTTCTTTCCCCATATGAAAACTAATCTGGACAAATTATATATTGCATAGATTTCTCTGCAGATTTTCTTCTTTAGAACCCAAATACAATTGCCATCCAGTATAATTTTTACCTATTCACCCCACGGTAAAAACTGTCTGTCCTGAAAAATATGGTGGTTATATCCTGTAATCCAATCATCCAGTTAATAGAATAGTTTTACCTCAATAATAATTTTTATCATATTTCAAAATAACCAACTCAACATGGGGCCTTATTTCAGGCTTTACTGACTCATAAGCGTATGAACTAGTGCCCAGCTTCTACCTCTTCTATATCTTCCTCCTCCATAAGTGGATGGAATTATTTAATACAAGTCTGATGTAGGATGATTAACCCTTTACAAACATTTACAATTTAGGTTAAAGATATTGACTAGTGTGGAAAAAGAAACAGTATAATGATAGGGAGCCTACACACTCAATTCAAAATTTAATATTTTTTCCTCCTTAAATAACATGTACTTAATTGTCATGAGGCAGCTATTCGGTTTTCAATAACAACATTTAGGGATACATTCATAGGACTGATAGTCCAGGTGAAATGGTTATAGAAATAGAGGCAGTGTCATCTCAGAAAACTCATTTATATATCAAAATCTATTTTGATATCTGTAAGTTTACAAAAAGGCTGAATTCTTCAAACTAATTATGCCTTCTGTAACTCAAGCACTCTTTTCTTGGCAAGAGCAAGCGGAAGCTTATCCATAAGGTAAAGGTGCTTAATGCTAAACTTTTATTCTAAGCTTAGATTTAGACTGCTGAAGTAACTGATACCCAAGAAACCAGCATGGTCTTTCTACATTTTTACTATCTTAAGATTAGAACCCTATAAACTCATTCATCAACTATCTTCCTTTTCTGTATTATTGTTGGCACTCAACTAAGACTGCTGAAGTCTATTGTACTTTGTACTTTCACATTCTCAAATAAGAACTTAAGATTATAAAGTGTGTATAAACACTGTGTAAAATAATTTTGTCATTTAACATATTTGGAGAGATGAGACTTTCACAGCAGAATTTACATAAGAGGATAAATATTATGAAACAACTTTCCTTTTAAAGTCAAATGACAGAATCTTCAAACTCTATGCACTATTTTAAAGTCTAATGAGATCATTTGTTGGGCCACCAATATTGGCAATCATAAAAATTTAAATATTGGAGATGGGACTATGGAGGAAAACAAGAAAATTTCAGATGTCTCTTTTCTTACAAAGTTATCAACCTGTCAAAACCACTCCTTATGCACCAGAAAATGATCTGGCATAAACCAGTTCTATCAGTAGAGGTCACAGTGACATTTGCATTGGTAACACTTCTAGACTTTTACTTTTCCAAGAAAGAAGTAATATGTTTAACAATTCTCCCTCCCCAGAATCCTTAAACTTAGTATCATAGGCACAGAATGTAAGCAAATCTGGGATGTTCTCCAACAGATAATAGCACAGCTATGTCGTTCTCAAAAATACTGTCTAGATATTCTTTCCTCATAATCAAATGCTCAGTGGCCACACTTTTAACAGCCTGCATTAACTGACATTAAATGCATTTATTGTGCCACAAGTCCATCTAATCTTACCTTTAAGTATGTTTTAATATGTCCAATAGACAACACCTGCTTCAGGATTCTTTAGGGGTATTGACCTATAAGGACACCAACTCCATTTTTAAGGTTAGACTAACTACTGTGGGTTTACTGAAGGGGACAGGAGAAAAAAAAAGTAAGTCACAACAAACCTCTTTAGGTCAGTGTTAAAGGCCATATCTTTAGCTGGAATATTGGAAAAAAAATTAATTTCACGAGCTCACACTCTAAAAGTTAACGCCACTAATAACAATCAACAGCAGGAAAAATAAACCTGCTAACAACCAACCAACTCATTAGCAAAAAGCAGTTTAACTCAAATACTGAGACCAAAGTCTAACACTACCTACCAAAACTATCCCACCCACCCTCAGCCACCAATGAGGAAGGAAGAAATAATTGCTTAAACACACACACACACACACAAAATAAGCTTTGTATTTCTTACAAGGATAACAACAGTCCAACTCCTGAGATAGTACTTAGAAGGACAAAAGGTGGAGTTGAAGGCAATGTCTAGGGATTAGTATCCCACAAACAGTCGTGAAAAACCCAAAGTACCACAAACACACTAAACTTGTCTATGATTAGAGAACAAGATATTGCTACTGCTTTTTGTCTTTTGAAATATATAATATTTTGTAGGTTCTGCCCTTCAATGTGAAAGCAGGACATTAAAAAAAGTTAAAAATAAACTGAAATTGATACCCAAATTTTCGGGACCATATATCTTAACTGTGAAATAAACAGATCTATACCTCTCCTTCCTATAGTCAAACCACCTCACAAAAACAAGAAAACAAAAACAACCTAAACATGATTAATTTTGAAAGTATTAAAACTTTTAGAGGAAAGTGAAGGAAAGAAAGGAGGAAAAACAAGAACAAGGAGTGGGAAAAGCTTCAAAACAAAGGGGTGGGGGATGGGGAAATCAATGGGCCTCTCTTTTATTTGGCGACAAGCAAGTGCAAGAAAGTTCATTTGTAATTTGTTCAGTTGTCTGTCTTTTGCGCGTCTGCGTTCTGGCCAGAAGGAACTTTGAGGTTTTTTTGCAGCACATGAGCATCTGCAGGCTCTATTCTCTTATAGTAGTTCTTCTTGGTCTCAATAATTTCAAAGCCAAACTTCCTGTAGAAGTCAATTGCTGATTCGTTGCTGATCTGGACATGCCTGAGATATAAGAAGTATCAGAAAAAAAAATTACTATTTCATAAGCTTTTACGTGTTCCCCACAGATAGCTTCAAATTGGTTGGAGGTGGAATATTGCTGACATTTGTTAGACTTTCTTTGAAATTACTAGTAATCAACAAAGATTAGGTATTCATTTCAGAAAACCTTCTGATGATAGACTTACACTTTTAACCTAGTTTTTACATTTGCAAGACAGTTGGCTGAGATTAGTGACTCAAGGAATAGTGATTATTCCTAAAATCAACAAAGGGCTAGCTATCATAACATTTTCTATTACAACAAGAGAAGATTCCTATAATTAAAAATGGATAATAACCACAAGGATGATTCAAAGACCATATTCACACATATAGAAAAAAAAAGATAAAAATAAAATATTAGGTCTCAAATGCCTGAATATATCCTTTGTGATTGATATAAAAACATGCTATTTTTTGAAAATAATTTGAGCTTTCTCAATTACTCCTAAAATAGCATTATAACTTAATCTCTCCCACTGTCAAAGTAAAAATGAGAATCTTAATAACAGAGTGCAAACTGAGGGTTAAAGTAATATTAATGGATTCTTAAATTTAACAATTTAAATTTTAAATTATTTCATCCCTGTGACTTTGAAGCTCCCACCCCAACATACTAAAGCAAAACAAGAAGGTTTTACCTCAGGTTTCTTAATCTATTATTAAAACAAAACAATAAAACATCATAACCACTACGTCCATGGTGTTTCCAAAAGACAATGAAATAAGTGACCAGAATTAAAAAATTCTGTAAAGATTTCTATTGACAACTTATTAAACTCTTTAGATAATTATATTAAATATCACTGTACTTACAGATAGATGTTGTCAAAAGTGCCATCTTTTTCACAGATGTTTAAGACATGATTTAACATTTTAGTTCCTATTAACAAGACAAACAAATAAGTAATCTCATAAAGATCAATCTTTAAATTACACATAATGACTATCCTAACACTTACTGAGTCCTTATAGAATTTGAAGCAAACACTAGACATCCTGATTTTCTGCATATTTGTTCTCTTTCTATACTATGTATGTTTAAAACTGCTAGTAGAAAAGCAACCTTTATATACAAGACATCCCAGGTAGAAGGAAAACAGAAAAAACAAAAGGGACATTGATAACAAATCTATAGGACTTCCAATTGAATTATGTTAATAAATATTATTTTTAAAAAATATTATTATTGATTTCAGAGAGGAAGGGAGAGGGATAGAAACATCATTGATAAGAGAGAATCATTGATTGGCTGCCTCCTGCATGCTCCACACTGGGGATTGAGACCACAACCCGGGCATGTGCCCTTGATCAGAATCAAACCCAGGATCCTTTAGTCCGCAGGCCGACACTCTATCCACTGAGCCAAATCGGCTAGGGCTAAATACTCTTCACCCTATATAATTCAGTAACCACTTCCCAGTATTCCTAAAAAAAATGCTTTGACTTACTGGGTCAGGAACAATGAATAATGTGTTTATGTTTCTTTGAAGAAAAAAAATCTAATTTTTACCTATTCCTAGCCTTCGGTATGGTGCCAGACATCCTAGTGTCATGATGTAAAGTCTCTTCTGATTCTGTGAATGATCCACTCTACAGCAAACCGCACCGACTGCAATATCATTGAAATAGGCTGCCATGGAAAACATAAAGATATAACTTTCAACAGACAGAATAACACATTTTATTATGATAAGCGAAATAAGGCAGTTAGAGAAAGGTTAAGTATCACATGATCTCACTCATATGTGGAATCTAATAAACAAAATAAACTGTTGAATAGATCCAGAGAAACAGACACATGGAACCGACTGTAGAACCTCAGAAGGGAGGTGGAGGAGGGTAGGTAGATGGGAAGAGATCAGCCAAAGAACTTGTATGCATATATGCATAACCCATGGACACAGACAATAGGGTGGTGAAAGCCTGGGGAGGGGGAGAGGCTAGAAGGGTCAATTGGGGGGAAAAGGAGACATATGTAATACTTTCAAAAGTAAAGTTAAAAAAAAAAAAAAAGGTCAGTCCCCTTAGATTCCCAAGCTTGTGGTCCTTAGAGGGAGGGAGCTAGGTGGTGGGCGGCTGGGTGGCTGACTGGGAATGGCCATTCTGTGTGCTCAGGCTTTGGCATGAGGCACCCCGCCTGAGGGCATTTCCACTGCTGCACTGAGAGGACACCCATCTTCCGCTGGACTTGGAATTCCTGGAGAGCTACGTTTGTGAACAGCTGGCAATAGTTTCTTAACTCCCATATCTTCGTTTTCCTTTGTGTTGCTTTTCAGAACATCCAGAAACCATGAACATGAACAACATTAGTAAATGAAGAGTTTGACTGCCATTTCCTCGATGAAGGCTTTACTGCCATGGACATCCTGGACCAAAAAATGAATAAGTCTCTTCTTCTGATGATAAGGATGCCTTGTATATTGCGGACCTGGGAGACTTCTAAAGAAACATCTGAAATGGTTAAAAGCTCTTCCTCGGGGTTACTGACAGCAGAACTACAATGACAGTAGAACAATAGTGAAGACCCTTAGCTGCCATTGGGACAGGATTTGACTGTGCCAACAAAACTGGAATACAATTGATGTAGAGTTTTGGGGTGCCTCCTTATAAACAAGTGTCTCAGATTAAATATGCTGCCAATAAAGGAGTCCAGATGATCACTTTCCATAGTAAGGTCAAGTTGATGAAAGTTGTCAGGGCACATCCAAAAGCAAAGTTGGTTTTGTGGATTGCCACTAAAGATTCCAAAGCTGTCTGTCACCTCAGTGTTAAATTTGATGCCCTACTCAAAACCAGCAGCAGGCTTCTTTTGGAACAGGCAAAGGGGCTAAACATTGATGCCATCAGTGTCAGCTTCCACATGGAAGTGGCTGTACTGACCCTGAGACCTTCATGCTGGCCATCTCTGATGCCCACTGTGTCTTTGACATGGGAGCTAAGGTTGGCTTCAACATGTATCTGCTGGATATTGGTGGTGGCTTTTCTGGACCTGAGGATGCAAAGCTTAAATTTGAGATTGCTAGTGTAATCAACCCAGCCCTGGATAAGTATTTTCCATCAGACTCGGGAGTGACACTCATAGCTGAGCCAGGCAGATACTATGTTGCATCAGCTTTCACACTTGCAGTTAATATCACTGCCAAAAAAAGAACAAACAGGCTCTGATGATGAAGAGGAGTTAGGTGAAAAAACCTTTATGTATTATGTGAATGATGGAGCATATGGATCATTTAATTGCATCCTCTATGATCATGTGCACGTGAAGTCCCTTCTGAAGAAGAAGCCCAACCAGATGAGAAGTATTATTCATCCAGCATCTGGGGGCCAGCATGTGACAGCCTCCATCACACTGTAGAGCAGTGTGGCTTGCCTAAGATGCATGTGGGGGACGGGATGCTCTTTGAAAACATGGGTGTTTACACAGTTGCTGCTGCTTCTACTTTCAATGGATTCCAGAGGCCGACTATCTACTATGTGCTGTTAGGGCTCACATGGCAACTGATGCAGGAAGTCCAGAACCACGACTTCCCACTTGAGGTAGAAGAGCAGGACGCCAGTGCTCTGCCTGTGCCTTGTGCCTAGGAGAGTGGGATGAAATGCCTCCCAGCAGCCTGCACTTCAATCATTCTTGTTGCTGTTATGGGGGGGTAGCTTGACTTAAGGGATTTGGGGGGACCATTAACTTTATTGCCAGTTTTGAAATGTCTTTGTAAGTGGAGATGGCACAGATGGAACAATGTGGAAGGCCTAGGCGACAGAGTCACACTTATCTGTGTTCCTATGGAAACTATTTAAATATTTTTTTATATGGATTTTTATTCAATGTTCAAACATGCTACTACAGAATGCCTCTCAGCTGCCAGGCAAGCATTTGTAGCTTGTACATTGGCACACAGGCCAGAGGCTTAGTGTTGTGACCTGTTTTAACAATGAAGTACCTTGAAAATTAAGGAAATTTTTCGTGTGTCCATTCCACACGGCTTGCCTTGCATGTGTTTTTACAAGTAGGAATCCATGTTTTCATTTCCCCAACAGCTGAGAAAACTGTCCCAGAGGACTTAAGAGTTGGTGATTTTTGTTATTTTGAAACTCCATGGACATGCTTTTTCCTGTTGGGCATTTTTGTTTTAAGTACATGAGTCCTGCATAAAGTTTGCTGTGGATTCTTGAAAGGAGTAGTAGGTCTAGCCCAATGCAGGTAGAAGGAACAGGATGGATCAGAAAGGCCATGTCCTCTGCTGGTGACAGTGGCCAGCATCTGCCATAGTGGCTCAGCCCACCCCGAATGTCCGTAGGTGGCTATGACTGGAATGTCCAGAGCCCCATGTTAACTAACTGGCCTGGTTCCATCACAGCCAGTACCCAGGGAAGGTGCACGAGGCCCTTGGAACTCTGCCCACAGAGACAAGGGACATTCCCTTCCCACCTGGACTTCACTCCAGGGCAAGTTGCATAGTTAAAAGTCAGGAATGTAGTACAGCATTTGGCAGCCATCTTATTTTAATAAATTCAGCAACAATTAAAAAACAACACCATTTATGAGGACTAAACTGTTGTTATCAGCATTAAGTTTTATCAGCTACTTTGAATTTCAACAGCTTCAAAAACCTCCTACACTTTCTGAGAAATTTAATTCTCATCTAGATTAAAGCGAAATATGGGAAATCACACAGGCACACACTAAATAAAAGATGTAGCATTTCCATTTAAACTTCAAGTATTCTGCCTTGATTTCTCTGAGATTTTTCTCAGAATCTGGAGCACTTCCATTTCTTCACTTGTAAAATAAGGAGATTAAACCTTCCTTCTCTGCTATTAAAAACTAAGGGTCAAGAACATAAATAAACAAATGAAGAAAAAAACCATATTATACCAAGTTTTGCTAGCTCGCCAACCTCCAGCACATCCTTGTAGAACTTGTCATTGTAGCTGACTGGAAAGATGACCTGGTTTAATCTCTTCAGCTGCTTAATATTGTGTGGTGTCACATCTCCCAGCTCGATCCGGCTACTGGAACAAACCAAAATGTACTCAATAAAATATAATTAGCTACATTTGTTAAAATGAACATATTAAAAAGGTAACAAATCTTTTTTACATGATTAAAAAATTTAATCTTTTTACAGTAACTTTTTATTTCTATGAAGATTAATACTATTTATAAGCAGATTTTGCCAGTCATTACATCGAGATTCAACTCATAGTTTTTACACACTTGTATACATTTAGAGACAAATACAGTAAACAAATATTAAGAAGTTCAGAATAATATGCTATATAAATGCCAAAGTTTTCCTTGTCGTCTCCGGTTCAGAAAATTTAAAAACATCTCTTACTGATCAAAAAGAATGATGATTGATGCTATCTAATATTGGCAAGATGGTAGCAAATGGGATTCTTATACTCTTCTGATGGGAATGTCAGTGGCTATATCTTTAGAAAACAATCTAACACTATATATCAAAAAGCCTAAAAAGGCATCTCCTTTCTCCAAGTAATTCCACTCTAGAAATTTATTCTAAGAATATAATCCAAATTATAGTAACAGAGCTGTCAACAAAAAAAAATATTTTTAATAGCTCGTCAATTTTACTACCATAAAGGTTGATCAAATGTGATAAGACAAACCTGAATAAACAGCATCTACATAATTTTTCTTCCTACTATCATTAGCAATATCATTAGTAGAGTTGCTTATATACATTGTCTTCTTAAAAATTTTAACAGGTGATAAAAACATTAAAAGAAAACATCAAATAAAAATGAGTTAAAAAATAAAACAATCTAATACCAACCAAGCAGCTAGAAAACTATGTAGATCCTACCTACTCTTTCACTGCTAGTTCCAGATCACAATGACATTGGTCAACAGCAGGAAATACAAACAATACACCCTAATTCAGCAGTCGCCAACCTTTTGGACCTCATGGACCACCAGTGGCCTGTGGATCACCGGTTGGCGACAGCTGCCCTAATTAATCATTTGCAATATAGGCACATAGATTTTTAAAACTCTGTTGGAGACATGGCTAAACAAAAATGTTGCTCATCACACTTTTATAACAGCAAACTAAACTAAACAAAACAAAAAACTGAGTGTCCATCACAAGGGAACTGGCTAAATAAAGCATGAACATTAATATACTAGAGGCCCCGCGCACAAAATTCGTGTGCGGGTACAGTCCCTAGGCCTGGCCTAGATCAGGACCATCTTCCCCAGCTGCCGGCAGCCGCCCCCCCACCCCCCAATCAGGCGATTGGAGCCTGCTAGCCAGGGAAAGAAACCAAGAGGTGGTCAGTGTGCCTCATAGTGACTGGTCCAGCAGTCATTCTGCTGTTAGGGTCAATTTGCATATTACCCTCTTATTATATAGGATATTATCAGTACAGAAAGACAGTGTTGATATATTGTTTTATGGGGTGAAAAGCATATTCCAACTACATATACATACTAGTATATATGTATACTAGAGACCCGATGCATGAAATTCATGCAAGAGTAGGTAGGCCTTTTTTCCCCCTGGCTGCCAGCACCAGCTTCCCTCCGGCACCCGGGACCCAGGCTTCCCTCACAGCCCTGGCTTCGTCCAGAAGGTTGTTTGGTCTAATTAGCATATTGCATTTTTATTATTATTGATATAAAAATTATGATCTAAGTTTTATTAATACATACAAAAATGTTTAAAGCATATTCCAAAAGACCCTGGCTGGGTAGTTCAGTAGGTTAAGAGCGTCATCCTGATATGCCAAGGTTGCAGGTTAGATCTCCAGTCAGGGCACATAAAAGAAGCAACCATTGAATACATAAATAAACAAGTGGAACAACAAACAGAGGTTTCTCTCTCCCCCTAATATCCATCAATCAATAAAAAAAATTTAAAAGCATATTCCAAAGAACGTGGTCAAAATTGTAGGTAATTTTTAACACAACATCCTCTGAAATATTAAAATTTAGATAATTAGAAAACAATAAAATGTATTACAGTTCTTAAAAAAAACAAACAACTCTCCCCTCCTTCCCCATTACAGACCATTATGTTCATTTGGAACTTTAGCCTTCCTGTCTCAATTCTTTCATTTTTATTTTGTTTTACATTTAATTGCGAGCAACTACCCTTGAACATCTTGTATGTCTTCTTAAAATCTGAACATTTTACCCCAAACCTTTTCATTATTAAAATGTAGTGGGCTCACATACCTATCATTTACCATTCACAATTTTTTTTTATTGGCAGATACCGATTGTTATGTTATAAAATACAGGATTCCTTAAAATACAGGATCACATCTTATATAAATACCAGTGGCCTGGTGCACAGATTCATGTACATTGCAAGGGAATCTGGTGCAGGTGAACCAGATTCGGGGCTGACTAGGCCCCAGCAGCAACCTAACCTACCAGTCAGAGCGTCTGCACCTTGGTGGTTATAACAATATATATATAAATGTTATTTTTTAAAAGAATTTCTCCCATTTAATTAACACATCCATCACCTCACATTGTTATCATTTTTGGTGTGTGGGAACATTTAAGTTCTACTTTCTTAGCAAATTTCAATTATATAATACAGTGTTAACTATATTCACCGTATTTTACATTAGATCATCAGAACTTATGCATTTTGTAGCTAAAAGTTTGTACCTTTGTACCAATCTCTCCCTACTTCCTTACCCTGGCAACCACTTTTCTACTGTTTTGAGATTTTTCTTAGATTCCATATGTAAGTGATACCATGCAATACTTGCCTTTCTTTTTTTAAGGTTCCACATACAAGTGATACCATGCATCATAATGCTACTCTTCAACTTAGTATATAGCACTACAAACTGGATACAGTAATTTCTTTAACTATAATATAGCTTCATCAGTTATATTTACAGCACACTACCTAAAAATCACTCTAATGCACTTAAAAAAATTTTTAGTCTCTGGCCTTGGCTGGGTGGCTCAGTTGGCTGGAGCATCACCCCGTACACCAAAATGTGTTGCTTTCGATACCCAGTCAGGGCACAATATAGGAGGCAACTAATTGATGTTTCTCTCTCTCTGTCTCCCCCTTCCTCTCTCTCTCAAATCAATAAACATATTCTCAGGTAAGGATTAACAACAACAATACACAAAAAAATTTAGCTTCTGTATTTTAAAAGTGATCGAGCCTGGCAGGTGTGTGGCTTAGTGGTTAAGTGTTGACCTATGAACCACGAAGTTGAGGTTCCATTCCCAGTGGCAGGGAGGGGGGGGGGGCGGGCATGCAGGGGGCAGCCTAT
>NW_005365599.1:369646-378907 GCF_000412655.1 Myotis brandtii | reverse complement strand
TCTCATCATTGATGTTTCTGTTTCTCTTTCTCCCTTCCTCTGAAATCAATTAAAAATATATATATATTTTTAAAAAGTTATTAAGCCCTGACCAGTGTGCTCAGTGTTTAGTGTCGGCCTGCACAGTGAAGGGGCCGCAATCGATGTGTCTCTCTCACATTGATGTTCCCCTCTCTCCTTACCCCTCCTTTTCCACTCTCTCTATAAATTAATGGAAAAAATATCGTTGGGTGACGATTAACAACAAGAAAAAGCGATTGAAAAATACATTATGAAGTCCAATACTAAACAATAATAAAGAAAAAATTTAAAAAACCAGAAGTCAAGCTTCTAAATTATAAGTGAAAGAACTTCAATTAAAAAAAAAATTTAAGAATGATTTCTGGGTAATCACCAGGATTCATATATAATAGTATTTATAATTTTTAAAAGGATCAAAACCAGGTCTTTCTTGTCTTTATACAGAAGGAGAAGGTGGTTAAAGTGCAGTGTGCTAGACGAATCTAATAAAAGTTAACTACTAAAAAAAGCTTTCACTGGGGTAGCCAGATCAAGCCTAAATATAGAACACAATATTGAATCATTAGGGAATAGGCAGTTTAATCTTTCCTTGCATAATTTTAAAATATACATGTTTTGATTTACTAAATAAAACAGAAAAAAAAACAGGCTATTACCATAGAAATTACTTAGGAAATGAAAATATCCTATAAGACTTAGACCAGAAATAACTGATATATAGTCTTTCAATATTTTCTATAGACAAACAGGCAGATACATACATATTTTAAAACAGAATTTTAAAACTATAATAGAATTGTTTGGTAGTTATTTAAGAAAGAAATTAAGCAAGTTTGATTATTAATAGACTGCCAGAATATGCTATGAACAGAATTTTAAAGTGGCTATTAAATGTAACTGTCAGCAAACTTCACCTTCAAATACAGTTTAACTCTGACTGAAATGGAATACTTCTGTAATCCTGATCACTTAGCTCTGAATTATTTTAAGAAGTGGATATTCTAAATATAGCAGAGTAGCCCTGGCTGGTTTGGCTCAGTGGATAGAGCGTCGGCCTGTGGACTGAAGGGTCCCAGGATTGATTCCGGTCAGGGACACATGCCCGGGTTGTGGGCTCGGTTCCCATTGTGGGGAGGGCGGCTGATCAATGATTCTCTCTCATCATTGATATTTCTATCTCTCTCCCTCTCCCTTCCTCTCTGAAGTCAATAAAAATACATACATACATACATACATACATAAATAAATAAAGCAGAGTAATATTACCAACTTATTAAAAATACATACATACATACATACATACATAAATAAAGCAGAGTAATATTACCAACTTACATAATTTAGCAAAGAATGTGTAGTATCAAAGGCATAAACATAGAGGGCTATGTAGAAATATTAAGAAAACAAGAACATCACTTGAATAGAGCTTTAAAGAATTCTAACTGTAGATCTAAAATTTTCTAGAGTTCTCACAAACATCAAAGTTGCTTACTCAAAGCATAAATCAGTTATTTCAATATATGAACACCTATGTGCTAACACCTGGAATGCAAAGGACTTTACACCTAAGCATATATAATACAATATGCTAGTAATAGCACATGCACACAAAGTATAAAAATAATACTAGAAGTGATCCTGAGAAAGGTTGTGAAGGATGACTAGGAGTTTGTTTTGTGGGAGGGCAAAAAATGCATTCTAAGGAAAGGGTAGAACATGAACAAAACAGCAATTATGAATTCCCAAAACTATAGGCAATGTAATACGGTAAGACAAAGTATGCGTTGTGTAAATGTGGAAGCTGGGGTTGGAGAGGAAGGAGAACAAATTTTATGAGGACTTGCACATCAAGATAGTATGCTTCGTGTATTTTCAAGTTATGTTATTAAGAGCATAAACATTTAGGACTGTTATGATTTGATCCTTTTATCTTTTTTTGCTGTACTAGTCCTTATCTTAAAACCTACTTTGGCCTGGCTAGCATGGCTTAATGGTTGAGCACCGACTTATGAACCACATCACAGTTCGATTCCCAGTCAGGGCACATGCCGGGTTACATGCTCGATCTTCAGTGTGGGGAGTGTGGAAGGCAGCTAATCAATGATTCTCTGTCATCACTATTTCTAACTTTCTCTCCCTCCCTCTCCCTTCCCCTTTAACATACGATTTTCTTTTAATCAATGTCCCATAGTTTATCTTTTAGCATCCTTTTAACTTTTTTTGTGTGCTTATATTTGTAAACAGTATGTAAACAGTTTGTAAACAGTATGTACTTAAGAGTCTTATTCCTTTAATCTGATAATTGGAGCATTTACTCTGTTTAGATTTAAGGTAATTATTAATGAGGTCTATTCAAATCCATCAGTAATTTTTTATTTCTATCAACTATTAGCTGTCCCTCGATTTTTCAGCCTTATTAGGGGGTCAATTTTCTTAGCTTTTATTTATTTTTAAAATCATGTTATATTTTCCAATTAGAGTTGACATATAATGTATCATCAGTTTCAGGTGTATACCTCAGTGAGTAGACATTATATAACTAAGCAATCATCCTGATAAATCTTGTATCACCTGACACCATACATAGTTATTAGATTATTATTGACTATACTAGAGGCCCAGTGCATGGATTTGTGCACCGGTGGGGTACCTCAGCCTGGCCTGCGCCCTCTTGCAATTTGGGACCCCTCGGGAGATGTTGGACTGTCAGTTTCGGCCGGCAACCTGCAGTCCAGCACCCCCCAAGGGATGCAGTAGTATGCAAAGCAGCAGGCAGTCGGGGAGGAGCCCGGGCCAGGCGCCATGCCACTTCCACTCATCCCGGCCCCTCTGCACCTGCTGCTGCTGCGCTTGCCAGCTGTGAGCCCAGCATCTGGCGCCAGTCAGCCAGCCAAGTGGTGCTCCCGCTGTGGGAGTGCACTGACCATCAGGGAGCAGCTCCTGTGTTGAGCATCTGCCCCCTGGTGGTCAGTGCGTGTCATAGTGACTGGTCGTGCGGTCACTTATGCTTTTACATATACAGATTCCCTATGCTGTACTTTACATCCCCATGACTATTCTGTTACTACCAATTTTTACATTTTAACTCCTTCACTTTTTTCATCCAACCCCCAACTCCCCTCCCATCTGGCAACAAAAATATGTTCTCTCTATCTACGAGTCTGTTTTGGTTCTGATTGTTCCTTCATTTTGTTTTAGTTTCTTTTAGACTCAATTGTTGACAGATATGTATTTTTGTCGTTTTACTGTTAAGATTTTTAATCTTCCCCCCCCCTTCTTCTTAAAGAAGACCTTTTTAATATTTCATATAATAAGGGTTTGGTGGTGATTGAATCCTTTAGCTTTTTCTTGTCTGGGAAGCTCTTTATATGGCCTTTAATTCTAAATGACAGCTTTGTGGGTGATCTCGGTTGTAGGTCCTTGATTTTCATCACTTTGAATATTTCTTGCCAAACACTTCTGGCCTGCAAATTTTCTGTTAATAAGTCAGCTGACAGTCTTATGGGAGATCCCTTGTAGGTAACGAACTGCTTTTCTCAGTCTCTCTTTGTCTTTAACCTTTGGCATTTAAAGTATGCTGTGTCTTGGTGTGAGCCTATGTGGGTTCATCTTGTTTGGGACTCTCTGAACTTCCTGGATATATACGTGTATTTCCTTTATCAGGTTAGGGAAGTTTTCCGTCATGTTTTAAAATAGGTTTTCAAATTTCTTGTGCTCTCTCTTCACCCTCTGGCACCCCCATGATGTGAATGTTAGTATGCTTAAAGTTGTCTTAAAGGCTCCAATTACAATCCTATTTGGGGGTTCTTTTTAATTTTTGCTGTTCTAATTGGGTATTTTTTGCATCCTTATATTCCAAATTGCTGTTTGGTTTCTCAGCTTCATCTACTCTACTATTAATTCCCTGTAAATTATTCTTCATTTCAGTTAGTGTACCCAAATTGGAAAGGAGGAAAGAAAACTATTATTCACAGATGACATGATATTTATATTAAAAAACCCTAAAGATTCCACCAAAAAACTGCTATAGTTAATCAATGAATTCGGCAAAGTAGCAGGATACAAACTTAACATCCAGAAATCAAGTACATTTTCATACACCAATAATGAACTCCGAGAAAGAAAAAAAATCCCATTTACCATTGCAAAAACAAACAAACAAACAAAAAAAATTAAGATACTTAAGAGATAAATTAAACCAAGAAGGTAAGAGAACTGTACTCAGAAAACGATAGGACACTAAAAAAGGTACTAAAGGAATATACAAACAAGTGGAAATATATACTGTGTTCATGGATTAGAAGAATTAACATAATTAAAATGTCCATACCACCCAAAGCAATCTATAAATGCAATGCAATCCCTATTAAAATACCAAGAGCATATTTCACAGATCTAGAGTAACTATTCAAAAAATTTATACAGAACCAAAAAAGACCCCAAATAGCCTCAGAAATCTTGAAAAAGAGCAAAGTTGGAGGGATCACAATATCAGATATCAAACTATTCCAACAAAGCCATTATAATCAAAACAGCCTGGTACTGACACAAAAACAAGCACATAGAGCAATGGGACAGAACAAAGATCCCAGAAATTGACCCACACCACTATGGTCAAGTAATATTTGACAAAAGAGGTAAGAGAACACACTAGAGCAAAGACAGTCTCTTCAATAAATGGTCCTGAAGCCCTGGCTGGTTTGGCTCAGTGGATAGAGTGTCGACCTGAGGACTGAAGGGTCTCAGGTTCGATTTTGGTAAAGGGCACATGCCCAGGGATGTGGGCTCGATCCCCAAAGTGGGGGCAAGCAAGCAGGAGGCAGCCGATCAATGATTCTCTCTCATCACTGATGTTACTAACTCTCTCTCCCTTCCTCTCTGAAATCAATAATACATATTTTAAAAATAATAATAAATGGTGCAGAAAAATTGTACAGGTATATGCAAAATGAAAATAGACCATCAACTTACACCATACCCAATAAACTCAAAATGGATAAAAGACTTAAGTGTAAGATGTGAAACCATAAAAATTCTAGGAGAAAACATAGGCAATAATATCTCAGACATCTCATTTACTGGTAGTAGTACTTTTGCAGATGCATCTCCTAGGGCCGTGGTCGGCAAACTGCGGCTCTCGAGCCACATGCGGCTCTTTGGCCCCTTGAGTGTGGCTCTTCCTAAGCCTTAGGAGTACCCTAATTAAGTTAAGAACAATGTACCTACCTATATAGTTTAAGTTTAAAAAATTTGGCTCTCAAAAGAAATTTCAATCGTACTGTTGATATTTGGCTTTGTTAACTAATGAGTTTGCTGACCACTGTCCTAGGGCAAGAGAAACAAAGGAAAACAAATAAACAAATGGGAGTACATCAAACTAAAAAGCTTGCACTGCAAAAGAAACCACCAACAAAATGAAAAGGGAACCCACTGTGTGGGAGAACATCATCACCTGACACCTGCCAGAAGGGCTATTATCAACAAAACAACTAACAAATGCTGGTGAGGATGTGGAGAAAAGGGAACCCTAGTATACTGCTGGTGAGAATGCAGACTGATGCAGCCACTGTGGAAAACAGTATGAAGGTTCCTCAAAAATTTAAAAATGGAACTGCCTTTTAAGCCAGTGATCCTACTTCTGGGAATAAATCCCAAGAATCCCAAAACACCAATCAGAAAGAATACATGCACCCCTACATTCACAGCAGCATTATTTACAATAGCCAACATCTGGAAACAGCCCAAGTACCCATCAGTAGATGAGTGGATTAAAAAGGTATGGTACATTTACAAAATGGAATACCAAGCGGCTGCAAAAAAGAAGGATCTCTTACCATTTACCATAGCGTGGACGGAACTGGAAATTATTATACTAAGCAAAATAAGCCAGTTAGAGAAAGACAAATATCACATGATCTCACTTATACTAGTATGTGGAATCTAATGAACAAAATAAACTGATGAACAAAACAGGTCCAGCAGTATGGATGCATGGAATAGACTGACAGACCTTAGAGGGGAAGGGGGTTTATAGGGAGAATGGGAAAAGATTAACCAAAGAACAAATATAAATATATGCATAGCACATGGACACAGGCAATAATAGTGTGCAGAAGGCCTGGAGTGGGGTGGGGTGGGGGCTGGTAAAGTGGGACAAAGGGACAAAAAATTGGATATATCTGTAATACTGTCAACAATAAAAATAGTATGTGGAATCTAACTGGTTTGGCTCAGTGGCTAGAGCGTTGGCCTGCGGACTGAAGGGTCCTGGGTTCGATTCCAGTCAAGGGCATGTACCTTGGTTGTGGGCACGTCCCCAGTGGGGGGTGTGCAGGAGGCAGCTGATTGATGTTTCTCTCCCATCGATGTTTCTAACTCTCTATCCCTCTCCCTCCCTCTCTGTAAAAAGTCAATAAAATATTTTAAAAAATAAAATGAACGCAAAAAAGATATATGCCATTCTAATAGGTGTGCAGTGATATTTCATTGTGGTTTTAATTTGTATGTTTCTCAATAACACAGTTTTCCACATATTTTCATGTACAGCAGAACTTTGGTTCTCAAACTTAGTTCATTCCGGAAGGCTGAGAAGCAATTTGTTAAAAAACTGAATCATTTTTCCCATTAGAAATAATATAAATGAAATTAATCTGTTTGAGACCCCCAAATTATTTTCTTATTTTGACCTTCCTTATATACAGTACATGTCTGATGTACTGACTAATCTATAAATAAACTCTTAAAAAAAAGGACATCAAATGTAAGTGAAAATAAAAGGAAATATACAGTAAATAATGAAAATTTATATACACTGGAACTTACTGTACCTTTAATGTTGATAGCTACTGATGACTGAATATGGAGAGGAGGGATGCAGAGATTATTGTTTGGAAGGGGAGTCCCTTTCCATGAATATGTCAGGTAGCTATTTTGGGGTTGTCTCTCTGCTCCACTAGAACTTGCTTCTGGCTCATTGGGCCTCTGTCTCACTAAAAACCTATGCAGTGATGTGTGTTTTAACATCTGCCTGAAGTAAAACATTGCATTGTCATTGAACAAGTTTATTGTAGTTTGCTACTTCTTTGTCATGGTGATATTTCTTCCCATTTCTTTGATTAGTGAAGTAATGGGAGTACATCAAACTAAAAAGCTTGCACTGCAAAAGAAACCACCAACAAAATGAAAAGGGAACCCACTGTGTGGGAGAACATCATCACCTGACACCTGCCAGAAGGGCTATTATCAACAAAACAACTAACAAATGCTGGTGAGGATGTGGAGAAAAGGGAACCCTAGTATACTGCTGGTGAGAATGCAGACTGATGCAGCCACTGTGGAAAACAGTATGAAGGTTCCTCAAAGATTTAAAAATGGAACTGCCTTTTAAGCCAGTGATCCTACTTCTGGGAATAAATCCCGTCTCACTAAAAACCTATGCAGTGATGTGTGTTTTAACATCTGCCTGAAGTAAAACATTGCATTGTCATTGAACAAGTTTATTGTAGTTTGCTACTTCTTTGTCATGGTGATATTTCTTCCCATTTCTTTGATTAGTGAAGTAGGAATATCTCCCCTTTTTTTCCTCCTCCTCCTCCTCTTTCTCCGAAAGCTCATCAGCTGCCCTTGGTTACTGCTTCCTCAGAAGGTCTTGGAGTTCCTCTCCGGTCAGTTCAGTATTGTGTTCTCCACCAAGTCCTCCACATTATCATCATCTATCTCCAAGCCAAGGGACCTGCCCAGAGACATAGTAACTTCCACAACAGACACAGGCCACAATTCCTTCCAGGCTAATTGCATGGTCCTGGAAGACAATCCCCCACCCTGCTTTGTCTATGAGCTCAAGCAAATGAGGATATATTAAAATGTTCTTCCAGAACTCCGAGGGTTAAATTAGTTTCAGAGATCACCTCAAAACACCTCTAAAACAGTGCCTTTGTGTAAAGTTTCTTAAAATTAGAAATGACCTGCTGGTCCATGGCCTGGATGAAAACTGTGTTAGGTGACAAGAACCTAGCAGTAAAGAAGCTGTACTCCTCTACCAACTTGGCCTTCAAATCAAGGGTGAACAGGAGCATTCTCCATTACAAGAAGTGCCTTGAGTATCAACTGTTTTTCCCAGAGGTATTTCTCCACACGTGGGGAAAACACTTCATGAATTCACTCCATAAAAAATTGCCTGGACTGACCAGTGTTGCTCAGTGGTTGATTGTTGACCTATGAACCACAGTTTGATTCCAGTCAGGGCACATGTCCAGGTTGTGGGCTGGATCCCTGGAGTGGGGCATGCAGGAGGCAGCCAATCAATGATTCTCTCTCATCATTGATGTTTCTCTCTCTTCTTCTCTGAAATCAATAAAAATACTTATTTTTCTCAAAATTGCCTGGTTGGTTACCCAAACTTTGCTATTAGCCCTCCATATCGCATTCAACTTGTTTTTCATGACATTACTTTCCTTGAAGACTCGTGAATTTTCAGAATGATATACGAGTAGAGCCTTCAACTTGTAAGTCCCCACTTGCATTCCCAAGCAACAATAACGTCAGCCTGCCTTTCATTGGCAGTGACTTCTCTTCCTGTGTGAGATAGCTCCTCTTGGGCATTTTCGTCCAGAAGAAGCATGCCTTATCAAAATTGAACACTTGTTGGGGAACAAATCCCTCAGCCTGTATGTATTCCTGAAATTCTGTCACAAAATTATCAGTAGCTACTTTGTTAGAACTGGTAGCCTCTCCATGACTTACTATACTATGAATGCAACTTGTCTTAAATTTATCGAATCACCCCCTACTAGCCTTAAACGAATTACTTTCAGCATCTGTTCCAGGAATGTCTTTCAGGTCAGCATACAGCATCACTTTTTCACATATCATTGCCTCCTAAATGCTATCACTAGCTAACTACTATTCCTTCATACAAGTCGACAATTTTTCTACCTCTTCAATTGCCTGTGATTCTTGTTGGCCTCTCTCTGTTTTAAAATTGTGCTATTTCACCATACCAGATCAGTTAGCCAGATCAGACATGCGAATACTTTACAATTATTTCTTTTTTTAAACCTCTAATCGTTGTTCTCACAACTTTCCTTTTCACTTTGCTGCTATCACTAACCTTCGCAGGACCCATGATAACTTACTGTACATATCTTATATAATAAAGAGGTAATATGCAAATTAACCCTCATGCCCTCACAAAGATGGCTGCCTATGACCAGGCCGGCAGAGGGGTTAGTGAGGGACGAC
>NW_005365599.1:356092-368635 GCF_000412655.1 Myotis brandtii | reverse complement strand
AGAGCCTGCAGAGTTTGTGCCGCCCATGGAAAAAGGAGCGAATCTAGATACTTATGTAAATTTTGTTTGGTCCCTCTTCATAGAGGAAAATGTTTTACGCAGTACCATACGTTAAAAAAGTACTAGAAACTTTAATTGTTTAATTGTTTTTGTAAATAAAAATAATAAAAATGTTATAATTATTGAAAAACAACACCTAAAGTGCATTATGTTATGATGATATTGAAAAACAACACCTAAAGTGCATTATGATTTGTAGTTATGATGATTTAAATAATGTGCAGTTTGCCCAAAAATGTGTGGTCCCTGGAGTATGTCTTAGAGATTTCTATGCGGTACGAAATGTGTTAATAGTTTTTCACATATCAGAAATTTTACATTTTGATGAATTTCCTTTGTGAGTCATGCTTTTTGGTGTCAGAAGAAATCTTTGCCTAAACCAATGTCACAAAGATTTCTAGGTGCATGAAGTCCATCCCCACCCCTTTACATCCCCCTCACTTTTCTTTCTAAACAGCCTTCTTGAGGTTTAATTTCTTATAGCAGAAAATACACCTGTTTTAAGTACACAATTTAATGATTTTTAGACTTTACAAAGTTGTGCAACCATCACCTCACTTCAGCTTTAGAACATTCACACCACATCCCAAAATTCCCATATGCACTATTTGATGTAAAACCAAAGCCACCCTCTAAACCTACTTTCTATAGATTTGTCTTTTCTGGACATTTCATACAAATAGAATCATACATGTGATTTTTTTTGCAACAGATGTCTTTCATGTAGCATAATTTTTTGAGTTTCATCCATGTTATACTATGTCAACAGTTGAATAGTATTCCATTATATGACTATGGCACATTTTTTAAACCCATTTACCACCTGATGGGCATTTTAACTCTATTTACTCTGTGGCTATCTACACTAATAAAAGAGAAAGATGCAATTGACCACACCTTTGAGACGCCCACCAGCCAATCAGGATGATGCAAATTAACCCAACAAAGATGGCGGGTTAATTTGCATACGCAGGCGCCCAGTGGCGGGGCGGGACACTTGCATCGTCGCCATGGCGAGGATGCAGGTGTTCAGCACTGCCCCAGTTGCTCTGGGCCTCAGGGCAGTGTGGGAAGGTGGAAAGGTGACTCCAGGCCAGAGCGAAGGCGGTGCCGGCAGCCAGGGGAAGGAAGGCCCATCCTTGCACGAATCTTTGTGCATCGGACCTCTAGTCTATAATAATAAAAGTGTAGTATGGTAATGAGACCGGACATCCATCCGGACGAAGCCAGGGCTACAAGGGAAGCCTGGTCCCGGAGGGAAGCCGGTGCCGGCAGCCGGGGGAAGGAAGGCCTACTCTTGCACAAATTTCATGCATCGGGCCTCTAGTTATAAATAATGCTATTAGTATTACATACAAGTCTGTGTGTGGACATATGTTTTAATTTTTCTGGTAGATACCTATAGTAGGCTATGTTGGGTTGTGGCAAATATGCTTAACTTTTAAAAGAAACTGCCAAAAGTAGGCAGAATAATGGCCCCCTAGGAATGTCCATATTCTAATCCCAGAAATCTTTAATATTTCACAAGGAAAATGGACTTTACAGATGTAATTAAGAACTTGAGATGGGAAGATTAATCACAGAGGCCCTTAAGAGTCAGAGTAGATGTAATAACAGAAGCAGATATGAGAGTTGAAGATGCTATGCTATTAGTTTGGAAGATGAAGGGATGTAGGTGGCCTATTGAAGTTGAAAAGGCAAGAAAACACATTCTCATCTAAAACCTCTAGAACAGCAGTTCTCAATCTGTGGGTCGCGACCCCTTTGGGAGTCGACAACCCCTTCACAGGGGTCGCCTAAGACCATCGGAAAACACATATATAATTACATATTGTTTTTGTGATTAATCACTATGCTTTAATTATGTTCAATTTGTAACAATGAAAATACATCCTGCATATCAGATATTTACATTCCAATTCATAACAGAAGCAAAATTACAGTTATGAAGTAGCAACGAAAATAATTTTATGGTTGGGGGTCACCACAACATGAGGAACTGTATTAAAGGGTCGCGGCATTAGGAAGGTTGAGAACCACTGCTCTAAAAGAAACATAATCCTGTTGTATTAATTTCCTAGAGCTGCCTTAAAAAATTTAACACAAAAGTGGCTTGAAAAACAGAATTTTATTCTCTCAAAGTTCTGGAGGTTAGAAATTCAAAATCAGGATGTCAGCAGAACTATACTCTCATGCTATCTCACAGTCAGGGCTCTTATGTTCCGGAGTAGAATCCTTCCTTGCCTCTGCCAGCTTCTAGTTGTCTTAGATATTTCTTGGCTTACGGCAGCACAACTCTAGTGTCCGCCTCTATCTTCACATGGGCTTCTGCGGGTGTGTGTCTTTATAAGGAAGGACACTAATCATTAGATTTACGGTCCCCCCAATTGAGTATGCCTCATTTTTTTTTAAAAGACAAGTTCACTATTTTTTTTTTAAAAATTGGTTTGAGAAAACAAAGGAGAGAGGAAGAGGGTAGGGGACAGAAACATTGACTTGCTGTCCCACTTACTTATGCATTCATTGGTTGATTCCGGTGTCTGCCCTGACTGGGGATTGACTGACAACCTTGGTGTATCAGGACAACGGTCTAAGCAACTGAGCTACTTGGACAGGGTGAATATGAACTCATCTTAATTACACCTGTAAAGACCCTATTTCTAAAGATCACATACTGAGATTCCAGGAGTTTGGGGAGGATACTATTCAAACATCACTATACATCCCAACACCTTGATTTTAGCCTAGTGAAGCCCATTTCAGAGTTCTGTCTTAAGAACTAAGGTAACAGATGTGTGTTTTTTAAACCATTAAGTTTGTAGTAATTTGTTACAGCAGTAATGGAAAATTAAAACGTTGCTAAACTGTTTTCCAAAGCACCTGCACCATTTACATTTCCACCTGCAACGTATTAGGATTCCAGTTTCTGCACATCCTTGCCAACTTTTTTTACTTTCTGTTTATAGCCATTCTAAGTGATGTAATTATACATTTTACATGGTGAAATGTCTATTTAAATCTTTTGTCCATGGTCTAGGCCTGTAAATAAACTTGTAAGTTTTACAATAATTCATAAGAATTCCCATTTTTAAATTAGACTGCTTATCTTATTGAGTTGTAAGAGTTCTTTATATATATATATATATATATATATGAAAAATTGGAACCACTCTCTACCATCTTCACAAATGTAACTCTAAAATTATAACTCAAACTATTCTAAAACTAAATTTAAAACTATTCTAAAGTAAGCTTTTTGTGTGTTGTTTTGAAAGAAGAAGGAACTGTCAGATTAAGGGAACATGAGACAATTTGCCAATGTTATCTCTGATAAGGGCTTAATTTCCAAAATTTATAGGGAAGTCATACAACTTAACAAAAGGAAGATAAACAATCCAATCAAAATATGGTCAAAGGACTTAAATAGACACTTTTCCAAAGAGGACATACAGAAGGCCAAGAGACATATGAAAACATGCTCAAAGTCACTAATCATCTGAGAGATGCAAATCAAAACAACAATGAGGTACCATCTCACACCTGTCAGAATGGCTATCATCAACAAATCAACAAATGTCAAGTGCTGGAGAGGATGCAGAGAAAAAGGAACCCTTCTGCACTGCTGGTGGGAATGCAGACTGGTGCAGCCACGGTGGAAAACAGTAAAGTGTTTCCTCAAAAAAATAAAAAATGGATCTGCCATTTGACCCAGTAATTCCACTTCCAGGAATATATCCCAAGAAACCAGAAACAGAAACCAGAATCAGAAAGGATATATGCACCCCTATGTTCATAGCAGCACAATTTAACCATAGCTAAGATTTGGAAACAGCCTAAGTGCCCATCAGCAGATGAGTGGATTAGAAAACTGTGGTACATCTACACAATGGAATACTACGCTGCTGTAAAAAAGAAGGAATTCTTACCATTTGCAACAGCATGGATGGAACTGGAGAGCATTTATGCTAAGCGAAATAAGCCAGTTAGAGAAAGATATCATATGATCTCACTCATTTGTGGAATATACAAAAATAGAACCAGAGCCACAGAAGCATTGAACAGACTGTCCAACCTATGAGGGAAGGCAGGGGGTGAGGGGGTAAGAGATCAACCAAAAGATCTGTATGCATGCATATGAGCATAACCAATGGACACAAACAGCATGGGGGTGAGGGTATGTGCTGGGGGGTGGGGGTGGCCGGGGAGAGGTCAATTGGATTGGGGGCGGGGGGAAGGAGACTTATGTAATACTTTAAACAATAAAGAATTAAAATAAAATGAAATGAAAGAGAACATGAGACGGCCGATGTGGTCAGTGGTTGAGCATTGATCCATGAATCAAGAGTTCATCAGTTTGATTACCAGTTAGGGCATCATGCCTGGGGTTTAGGGCTCGAACCATGATAGGGAACGTGCAGGAGGCAACCGCTCAAGGATGTTTCTCTCTCATCCATGTTTCTCTCTATCCCTTTCCTTTCCTCTCTCTCTGAAAATCAGTAAAAACATATTTTTTTAAAAGAGAGATCATGGGTGGGGGCTTGCCCGTGGTGGGAATGGCTTGGGGGAGAGGGGTAATTGGGGGAAAAGGAGACCTATGTAAAACTTTAGACAATAAAGAGAGAGAGAGAGAGAGATATCATGGGACATTTCAGCGAAATGCAATGCGTGGACCTTTTTGGATTCTGCTTTGGAAGGCAGCTATGCTCACCACTATACTACCAACGCGATTCTGCTTTGAACAAACCTATCTTTAAAAGACTTTTATAGGACTTATGAGAAAAAACAAATATAGATTGGGTATACTGCAATAAAGTGAGTCACATACATTTTTGGTTTCCTAGTGCATTTAAAAGCTATGTTTCCACTGTAAGCAGTCTAGTAAGAGTACAATAGCATTATGTCTTTTAAAAAGTATATAGCTTAATTTAAAAGTACTACTAAAAATGCAAACCATCATCACAGCCTTCAGTGAGTTGAGACATGATTTTTGCTGGTGGAGCGTTTTGCCTTGATGTTGATGGCTGCTCACTGATCAGGATGGTGATTGCTAAAGGCTGGGGTTGCTGTGGCAATATCTTAAAAGAAGACAATGAAGTTTGCTGCATTGAATGACTTTTCCTTTCACTATTTCATTGTAAAATGCAATGCTGTACCGTATGATAGCATTTTACACATAGTAGTACTTCTTTCAAAACTGGAGTCAGAACCTACGGACTGAAGGGTCCCAGGTTCGATTCCGGTCAAGGGCATGTACCTCTCAAACCCTGCAGCTGCTTTCTCAACTGAGTTTATGTAATATTCTAAATCCTATGTTGTCATTTCAACAATCTTCACAGCATCTTAATCAGAAGTAGATTCCATCTCAAGAAACCACTTTCTTTGCTCAATCATAAGAAGCAATTCCTCTTCTAATTCTAGTTCTCTTGCTATTTCCACATCTGCAGTTACTTCCTCTACTAAAGTCTGAGTCCCTCCAAGTCATTCATGAGGGTTGGAATGAACTTCTCCCAAACTCCTGTTAATGCTGATTTATTTTACCTCTTCCCACGAATCACAAATGTTCTTAATGGTATCTAGAATGGTGACTTCTTTCCAGAAGATTTTCAATTTACTTTGCCCAAATATATCAGAGGCATCACTATTTATGGCAGCTATAGCCTTACAAAATCTATTTCTTAAATAATAAGACTCAATGTTCAAATTACTCCTTGATCCATGGACTGCAGAATGGAAATTGTGTTAGCAGGCATAAAAACATTAACCTTGTACATCTCTAGCAGAGTTCTTGGATGACCAGGTGCATTGCCAATGAGTAATATTTCTCCAAGTCATTCATGAGGGTTGGAATGAACTTCTCCCAAACTCCTGTTAATGCTGATTTATTTTACCTCTTCCCACGAATCACAAATGTTCTTAATGGTATCTAGAATGGTGACTTCTTTCCAGAAGATTTTCAATTTACTTTGCCCAAATATATCAGAGGCATCACTATTTATGGCAGCTATAGCCTTACAAAATCTATTTCTTAAATAATAAGACTCAATGTTCAAATTACTCCTTGATCCATGGACTGCAGAATGGAAATTGTGTTAGCAGGCATAAAAACATTAACCTTGTACATCTCTAGCAGAGTTCTTGGATGACCAGGTGCATTGCCAATGAGTAATATTTAAAAAAATCTTTGTCTGAGCAGATCTCAACAGTGGGCTTAAAATATACTCAGTAAGCCATGTTGCAAACAGATGTGCTGTCATCCAGGTTTTATTGTTCTATTTTTTGAGCATAAAGAGAATAGATTTAGTATAATTCTTAAGGGTCCTAAGATTTTCAGAATAGTAAATGAGCAATGGCATCAACTTAAAAGTCACCTAACAAGAGAGTCAGTCATTTGAAGCCAGGCATTGACTTCTCTCTAGCTATTAAGTGGTGGATGGTTTCTTCTTCCAATATAAAACTGTTTTATCCATAATGAAAATCTGTTGTTTATAGTGTAGCCACCTTCATTAATTATCTTAACTAGATCTGGATAATTTGCTGCTTCACTTTGCACTTTCATGTTATTGAGATGGCTTCTTTTCTTGAATTGCATGAACCAACATCTGCTAGCTTCAATCTTTCCTTTTGCAGCTTCCTCACCTCTCTCAGCCTTCAAACAATTGAAGAGAGTTAGTGCCTTGCTTTGGATTAGGCTTTAGCTTAAGAAAATGTTGTAGCCAGTTTGATTTTTAACCCAGATGACTAAAATTTCCCCGTATCAGCAATAAGGCTGTTTTACATACTTATCATTCATGTGTTCAGTAGAGTAGCACTTTTAAATTTTCTAAAAGTTTTCCTTTGCATTCAACTATCTGTCTAAATCAGGGGTCCTCAAACTGCGGCCCGCCGAAAACATTTATCCGGCCCGCCGCGTGTTTTTGCCGCCCCTGCCTGTCCTGCTTAGCAACCGACTCGTCCCGGGCCGCAGTGCGCATGTGTGGAATGTCTGAGGGACAGTGAACTGGCCCCCTGTTTAAAAAGTTTGAGGACCTCTGGTCTAAATGGTGCAAGAGGCCTAACTTTTGTCCTTTCTCAGCTTTTGACATGTCTTTCTTACTAAGCTTAATCATTTCCAGCTTTTGATTTAGCGTGAGAGACATGTAATCTTCCTGTCACTCGAACACGTAGAGGCGCTTGTAGGTTTTTTAACTGGCCTAATTTCAATATCGTTGTGTCTCAAGGAATAGGGATGCTGGAGAAGAGGGAGAGAGGCAGGGAAGGGGTTGGCCAATCAGTGGAGCAGTCAGAGTATGCATAACATTTATTAAGTATGCCATCTTATAGTGGTGTGGTTCTGGGCACCCCAAAATAATTATAATAGTAACATAAAAAGATCACTGATCACAGATCACCATAACAAATAAAACAATGACAAAATTTGAAATATTGCAAGAATTATCAAAATGTGACACAGAGATACAAAGTGAGCAAGTGTATTGCAAAGATGGTGCCAATGGACTTGTTCAACCAGGGTTGCCATAAACCTTCACTTTGTAAAAATGCAGTATCTGGCCCTAACCAGTTTGGCTCAGTGGATAGAGCGTCGGCCTATGGACTGAAGGGTCCCAGGTTCGATTCCGGTCAAGGGCATGTACTTTGGTTGCGGGCACATCCCCAGTGCAGGGTGTGCAGGAGGCAGCTGATTGATGTTTCTCTCTCATCGATGTTTCTAACTCTCTATCCCTCTCCCTTTCTCTCTGTAAAAAGTCAATAAAATATATTTTAAAAAATACAGTATCTGTGAAGCACAATAAAACCAGGTATGCCCACATATCAACGATTTCCTTTGAAGTACTCCAGCAAAAAGGGAAACAGAAACAAATGGGTCAGGCAAAGATCAAATAACAACAAGGGAATTCTACTTACTAGAATTAGATGCATGAGGGCTTACTGCACAATTTTCTTTACTTTTGTACATGTTTGAAAAATTTCATAACAAAAAACAAAACAAGCAAATATTACATAAGGCAGGCACTACAAGCTGGAGTATTTTATGTTAACTTTTACAGCAACTTTGTCTAAGAAATAAAGATGTTATTTTTGATATTAAAACTCATGGTAGAAAATACTTGAAGCCTTATTTATTCTTTACTATTTGAAAAAGTAAAAGGAGGTGACAACTTCAAACCTTTAACAAACCACATCTTCTCAATTTCTAGCTGTATCAAATCCTCAGTTTATACAAGAGAAGGTGAATGAGAGCTGGATGACAATGAACCTTCCATTCTGGTACAGACCTCCCCTTCTAAATTCAGCAGTCTCGAGATAGCCTGTCATAGTGTGAATAATTACATGTCCTGACTTTTAAATGATACCTAATGTTGGAAGCAATGTGGGTGTTCAGTAGATAAACAAATTAGACACTAGAAGCAAGCAGTGCACCTAGACTTTTTACCAGGTATTAATTTAACTAATAAGAATTCCCTTTTGAGAATTGTTTCCTGGAATATGAAAAATGCATAATGGCCCTAGCTGGTCTGGCTCA
The DNA here is from genome assembly GCF_000412655.1 of Myotis brandtii. Lineage (NCBI taxonomy): Eukaryota > Metazoa > Chordata > Mammalia > Chiroptera > Vespertilionidae > Myotis > Myotis brandtii. The sequence goes on along the minus strand of NW_005365599.1, from coordinate 360,054 downwards.
GTGGCTAGAGCATCAGCCTGCGGACTGAAGGGTCCCGGGTTTGGTTCCGGTCAAGGGCACATACCCGGGTTGCGGTCTCAATCCCCAATAGGGGGTGTATACAAGGCAGCCAATCAATTATTCTCTCATAATTAATGTTGCTATCTCTCTCTCCCTCTCCCTTTCTGAAATCAATAAAAATGTATTTTTTAAAAATGCATAATATACACCCTCTGATTATGGGAAAAGATCACATTATCAAGAAATGTCCATAGTGAGAATAATATTTAAACACAGAATTACCAAACGTAACACTTATATTTTAGGGGTAAAAAGAATGAGAACCCATAAAGATATTTGAGAAATAATTTTCACAAGAGTAGGGAAAATATCCGGAGAAGCAGTGTCACAAAATCTAGGAATGGATTCCAAACTATACACCAGAATCACCTTGCCAGTTACAAATTCAGATTCCCACATTTCACCTTAAAATATTTATTTTTGTAATTAAGCTTATTTTGTTAACCATACAAAATTAGCATCCATCTAAATTAATAAACTTCTCACTGCATGTGTGTAAATTTCTAAATTAAAGTGGGCAGAGAAGTGGAATACGTCAATAAATAAATAATGCTATATTAGAATGGATTTCTCATAAAATGTTAATCATTTCCCCTATAATATAGAATGTTTTACTATAGCTATGTGTGTGACCTAGCTAGTGTTGAGGAGCTGTGCCTCAAATTCAAAACGGTCCAACTCAAAACTTTAGTTATAAAGTTAATCACAGCACTGACTGCTTACTTCGGAAAAAGATCTCAATATAATTTAATAATGCAGACTATCTTAATTTGCCAGTTTAAGATCTCTACTCTGTAGGTAACCCCTTAATTCTTGGCCTAAAAGTTAAACCAGCCATGTGGTTAAAAAAAAAAAAATTAAGTTGGTTGCTAATATTTAAATTACCGTACACAAAGCTTACATTTTTTGTTTTAATATATTTTTATTGATTTCAGAGAGAGAGGGAGAGAAAGAGATACATCAATGATGAGAGAATTATTGATTGGCTGCCTCTTGCATGCCCCCTACTGGGCATGTGCCCTGACCAGGAATCAAACCGTGACCTCCTGGTTTATAGGTCAATGCTCAACCACTAAACCACACTGGTGGGCACAAAGCTTACATTTCTTCTCTTGTTTTACTCATTTACTTTATCTGTTCTGTCCTAGGTTCCTATTGCCCCTGGAGCTTACAACCGTAACTATAAAAACCTGAGGACAGTAGTTATTAAAGACACAAAATGATTCTCTTAGCTCAAGTAAATTCATGTGACATGCTATTTTTTTCTTGTTTTTCAAATTCATAACAAACCCCAATGCATCTTCATACCAAAGTTTTTAGACTAAGGACCTAAAAGGGGAGACAGACTGATGTAACAAAAGTGCCCATAGAAATGTGTACTAAGCACTGGCCAGTGTGGCTCAGTTGGTTGGAGTGTCATCTCATGCATCAAAGGATCTCAGGTTTGATTCCATTAGGACACATGCCTGGGTTTCAGGTTCAATCCTCGGCCAGAGTGCATATGGCAGGCAACTGATTATTGTTTCTCTCTCCCTCTCTCTATAAACTCAATAAAAACATATCCTCAGGTGAGGATAAAAAAAAAAGTGTACCAAGTCCTTAGATCTGGGAAAACATAGCTACTTGCCTTTTACTTTCTAGAACCCATTAGATATTATTTTGTGCCAGCACCACAAGATCAGTCTATTATTCAGTCAAATATATATACCTTTGAGCTTAGAAAATGGTAGTAGGAAACCTTTACTCTTGGCTTATAAAAGACCAGTGTGATAAAATGAGATAATGCATGTTAAGTATTTAGCACACCAACATCAGATAATAAGCTCTTAAATGTTTAGCTTTTATTAAAGGTAATCTTAATTATGTCCATAATTGTAAGAACAAAACTCAGTGGCAATATTCTGCAAGGCCACAAGATGGAGACATGACTACATGAAAGTGGGTCCTTTTCTACAAATTCTGACTTTTAAAGTCACATAGCAAAAAGAGAAAATGAAGTACAGAGAAAGCTGTTAAAGCCTGTTTATATTTTAGATAGGTATTAACTTCACCTTGGCACAAAATTTTAACTGCTTGGTCACTTCATGCACAGAGTGTTTTTGATCTGTCTACAAATTCCCATTATAGTGCAAGATCTCCTACCATCTCTAGTCTCTTCCATCCTGCTCCATTGTAACAACCAAAAATGCCTCCAGACACTACCCAGATTTCTGGGGTGGGCAGGAGGTGTAACCCTGGTAGAGAGTCACTATTCTAGATAGGTTTAGCAGGTATCAAAAAAGTGGTGATGGGTGGATCAGCTCTCCAAGCTGTGTGACTGCAAGTATCATGTGTATAAAAACAGTAATTATTTAGCTGGGTACTGGAAGTGCTAAACACACAGGAACACAATCTACTCAAGGCTATAATCTAAAAAGAATCCCTATATTCAATTAGGTGAGCTCCTTCCCAGCTCTGGCTTTTTCCTTACGACTACCTAAATGTTGATATTTTTATACTTCGAAATCTCTGAATCCAAACATATATTTCTAACTGCTTACCAGTTAGTTATCTCTATAGGAATATCAAATTCAACACATTGAAAACTGAATGCATCATTCTCTATAGCAGTGGTTCTCAACCTTCCTAATGCTGTGACCCTTTAATACAGTTCCTCATGTTGTGGTGACCCCCAACCATAAAATTATTTTCGTTGCTACTTTATAACTGTAATTTTGCTACTGTTATGAATCGTAATGTAAATATCTGATATGCAGGATGTATTTTCATTGTTACAAATTGAACATAATTAAAGCATAGTGATTAATCACAAAAACAGTATGAAATTATATATGTGTTGTCCGATGGTCTTAGGCAACCCCTGTGAAAGGGTTGTTCGACTCCCAAAGGGGTCGCGACCCACAGGTTGAGAACCGCTGCTCTATAGGAAATTAAAACATCTACCTTTATTTGCTAACTTCATTAATAGCCCACCCACTCATAAAATACAGAAATGTAGTTTTAGATGTAGTCTTATGTGCTATTTTAATCCCCATTAATTCTGCTTCCCAAATGTCTTCATAACCTTTTCCTATAGTTTTTTGGCAGTGTGGTTCAGGCCATCATTTGAATCCAAAACCTCTAGCCTAACGAAAGGAAGTAAGACTAGAGGAAAGGAGACAAAGCCATCACAAGCAGTCAGAATAATATAAAATACAAATCCAATCATTTTACTTCTCTGCTTAAACATTTTCAACAGCTATGGCCCTGGCAGAGTAGCTCAATTGGTTAGAGCAGTGGTTGGCAAATTGCGGCTCGCGAGCCACATGCGGCTCTTTGGCCCCTTGAGTGTGGCCACGAAGTTTCAATCGCACTGTACATGCGCGCCCACACGTGGTATTTTGTGGAAGAGCCACACTCAAGGGGCCGCAGTTTGCCGACCACTGGTTTAGAGCATTGTCCCAATACACCAAGATTGCAGGGATCTGGTTAGGGCATACACAAGAACCAACCAATGGGTGAATAGATCAGTGGAACAACAAATCAATGTCTGTCTGTCTGTCTGCTCTCTCTAAAAATCAATTAAAAATTTTTTCAACAGCTACATATAACCTAACAAATAAGATTCAAATAATACTACATATAAAACTCTTTATCACCTAGTTGTGGCTACTGGCCTAGTTTTCCCTTCCTCCCTCATTGTATTTTTGGCCATAAAAAGTATTCAAAAATCCCAGAGTCCATCTCTTTCCTTCTTGGCTCACCTCTGTTTCTATGCTTAACAGAGGACATGTTAATAGCTATCTACACTAATAAAAGAGAAACATGGTAATTGGCGTACGGCCGCTACCCTTCCCATTGGCTAATCAGGGAGATATGCAAATTAACTGACAGCCAAGATGGCAGCCGGCAGCCAGGCAGCT
>NW_005365599.1:348388-353174 GCF_000412655.1 Myotis brandtii | reverse complement strand
GCAACCTCCCGATCCGCCCTGCTCTGTGCATGACAGGGGGCGGCGCCCCAACTCCCCAATCAGCCCTGCTCTGAGCCTGACCAGGGGCTGCACCTAGGGATTGGGCGTGCCCTCTGCCACCCGGGAGCAGGCCTAAGCCAGCAGGTCGTTATCTCCCGAGGGGTCCTAGACTGCGAGAGGGCACAGGCCGGGCTGGGGGACCCCCCTCCCTCCACCCCCCGAGTGCACAAATTTTTGTGCACTGGGCCTCTAGTAAAAAATAAAAACATCCATCAGCTGCCTCCTGCAAGCCCCCTACTGGGGATGGAACCCAGAACCGGAAACCCAGGCTTGTGCTCTGATCAGGAATCCAACCAGCAATTTCTTGGTGTACCCGCACCTCTTGGTGCACGGGATGACGCTCCAACCGACTGAGCCACACTGGCCAGGGCTTCAAATATATCTTTAAATATACTTTTGTTTTCTGGAAAGAGAAATAAAATATGTTTAAAATGCTCCTAAGTAAGAAAATATTTTCCTTGCTTATCATAGCTTAAACAAGTTACACCTGTAAAAAAATTTTTTTCTGATGTGTCATAAACTGGCATCACTGTGACAATATTTACTAATTTGAATGTTTCAACCCATTTCCTAAAGAACATTATCTGTTTTGTAATCTGATGTAAAAAAGTAATCAATATCCAAATTAAAAACCTGGTAAGTTATACAAGTAACAGGTAAGTCACAAAGATAAGAAATGGTCAGTCAGTACAAGTGGGAAATGTCCAACTTAACTAGAAAAACATACATATCATTTATCACCTAGTCAGCAAAGCAAAACTATAGTTAAGGCTTTATGTGCACCAGTAGGGTCCCTTGGCCTGGCCTGCGGGATCAGGCCAAAACCGGCTCTCTGACATCCCCCCAGGAGTCTCGGATTGCGAGAGGGCGCAGGCCAGGCTGAGGGACCCCACAGGTGCACTACTGGGGCCAGGGAGGGATGCAGGAGGTTGGTCAGCTGGGGAGGGATCGCAGGAGGGCTCCAGGGCATCTCCGGCCTGTCTTGCTCAGTCCCGATTGGCCGGACCCCAGCAGCAAGCTAACCTACTGGTTGGAGCATCTGCCCCCTGGTGGTGGGTGCATGTCATACCGACTGGTTGGCCGGTCGACTGCCCCCTGGTGGTCAGTACATATCATAGTGAGTGGTTGAGCAGCGTTAGCATATCATTAGCATATTACGCTTTGATTTGTTGAACAGACTGGATGACACTTAGCATATTAGACTTTTATTATATAGGATATCCTCAAAACCAACTTGTAAACAAACTATTAGTAAAAAAGAAACTATTAGTTATTTCTATCATTTTACAAATGCTCAATGTATGACACTCATCCCAGGTAAGGGTATTTTATACCATTCCATGGCTGAAATGGCAGCCACAATGTCTTCCTCCACTTCTTTAAAGTTTTTCCAAGTGCCCCTCAACTTCTCCATCAGCTCTTGGAGAAGAGAAGGGAATGCTCATGCATTGTTGGTAGTATAAACTTCCATTATCTTTCTGAAGTTAACTTGGCAGCAAATATCAGAAATTTTAAAATGCCAGTACCTTCTGATCCAAAAAATTCATTTCTAGGGAATTATCCAAAAGAAATAATTAAGGATGTGTGTCAAGTAGTTTTATAAAAAAGTATTCACTTCAGCACTTTTGAGGACTAACAACTGAGAAGACTTTGGACTTGGAAAATAGGGTTGTTCCTCCACCCCACCTCCCTAATATCAGCTTCAGCAATGACAGAGGCAGAACATAGGTTGTACTAGATCAGCCGTGGGCAAACTACGGCCCGTTTGAAATGAATAAAACTAAAAAAAAAAAAAAAAGACCGTACCCTTTTATGTAATGATGTTTACTTTGAATTTATATTAGTTCACACAAACACTCCATCCATGCTTTTGTTCCGGCCCTCCGGTCCAGTTTAAGAACCCATTGTGGCCCTCAAGTCAAAAAGTTTGCCCACCCCTGTACTAGATCCACAAAGGTAAATATATACTTCCATTATCCCTTCCCCCTCCACCAGGCCTCTAGTAGAAATATAATGAGTCACATACGTAATTTATAATTTACTAATATCTACATTAACAATCCAAAAAGACACAGGTGAAATCATTTCAACATGTAATCAAAATAACAACTATTAATGATTATTTTACTTTTTCTTAAGTCTTTTTTATACCAAGTCTTAAAATCCAGTGAATATTACATTTCTAGCACAACTCAATTCACACATTTTCATTGGAAAGATCTGATCTGTATTTATATTTCATAAAATTTACAGTAGATCCACATATCCAAGTTGTTTCAATACTTAAAAATTGCCCTAGCCAGTTTGGCTCAGTGGATAGAGCGTCGGCCTGTAGACTGAAGGATCCCAGGTTCAATTCTGGCCAAGGGCACATGACCAGGTTGTGGGCTCAATCCCCGGGGGGGAGGTCATGCAGGAGGCAGTCAATCAATGATTCTCTCTCATCATTGATGTTTCTATCTCTCTACCTCTTCCTTCCTCTCTGAAATCAATAAAGAAATATGTATTTTTAAAAAATATATTTTATTGATTTTCTACAGAGAGGAAGGGAGAGGGATAGAGAGCCAGAAACATCGATGAGAGAGAAACATCGATCAGCTGCCTCCTGCACACCCTGCACTGGGGATATGCCCGCAACCAAGGTACATGCCCTTGACCAGAATCGAACCCGGGACCCTTCAGTCCCTAGGCCGATGCTCTATCCACTGAGCCAAACCGGTCAGGGCAAGAAATATGTATTTTCTTAAAAAACTGTCCAACAACCAACTTTGAGTATCAGTGTTTAAAGTTAAAATTTAAAATCCAATTTCTTCAAGCCACATTTCGACTGCTCAATTATAACTAGTCACTACTATATTGGACAGGAGAGGACTAAATTGTGCCAATGAGTGAATGCAAATAGATAATGGAAGAGAATAGGTAAAGAGAAAGCAGTGTCCGTGATAGAACAATTATATAATTTTGGAACTATTAAACTACAATTCATACAATTTTCATTGCTATGAAGGAAAGGAGTTTCTATTGGTCACTACTAGTATTCTAATGGAGTATGTAGACCAAGCATGTCAAACTCTCGGCTGGTGGGCTGCAGGCCTTGAGGCATGTGGCCTGCCTGCTTCGAGTTTAACATGCTTGATGTAGACTGCGCTTTAAAAAATAATTAATCTAGAAGGTGTATCTTTCAGGTGGCACACAAAACTAGAAGCCATAGCTAATAACTGGAAAAGAAAATGAAGTCAAAGGATTTCCATCAACCCAACAAACAGAGGACGTAGCAAAGTGAAATTTAATAAAGATATTACTTTTGTCTGGCAAAAGCACTGGCTTTGAAAAATAATGCTTCATATGAATGGCCATGAAAAATATTTTCCAACCCAGAAACTTTTGATTATTCTTTGTTTTGTTCAGAACTTTATCAACAGCTATCCACAATTTTGGAAAGAAATCATAACACTGACAGCAACACAGAGTTAGTCACCAATGTACATATCTATACTGGTAGCAGGCATACTTTCTAAATTACATAATGATTCTATTTACAGACAGATGCAAAAGTCCGGTCTTACAATTTATGGTATAGCTGTACCTGATCATTTAGACTGAAATAGATATAATTTACTTTTCTTTACTTCTCCTTTATATTAGTTAGGACATTATATTGACTTTTAAAATAAATGTGGCACGGGTGGATTATATATGAATTTATCTTAACACAGTAAGGGGACATTACAAAGTATTTGTTAAAATCGAATATCTCAATCAATAGCCCACAAGTTAATGGCTTCATAGAAGTAAGAAGTATGAACTGAAGGTTTACAAAAGTTCCTGAATTCTACTTCAGCCTGGCTGGCTTTTTCTGTTTGTTGTTGTGTCTTTTTCTTACAAAATTAGCAATAAAACCTTAAAAACTGTTTTATTGAAGTATATCTTGTTTACTACTTACTGATTTGTTTTTACATTATATACACATCTATGTAATCAACATCCAAGGTAAAGATACAGAATATTTATAGCACTTCAAAAATTCCATTTGTGCCCAGCCAGTGTGGCTCCATGATTGAGCATCAACCTATGAACCGGGAGGTCACATGCCTAAGTTGTGAACTTGATCCCCAGTAGGGGATGTACAGGAGGCAGCCGACCAATGATTCTCTCTCTTCTTCTCCCTTCCTCAATGAAATAAAACAAACAAACAAAAAAACAACCCCATTTGTGCCATTTCCCAGCCAATAAGCTCTCAGAGGCAACCATTATACTGAATTCTTCAACATAGATTTATTTGATTCCAGAATTTTATATTTTAACATTTCAATTACTAAACTACACCGTTCTATGTATTATGTTTATACTAGAGGCCCAGTGCATGAATTCGTGCATGGGTGGGGTCCCTCAGCCTGGCCAGCGATTGGGGCTGATCAGGGCTAGCCGGCCACAGGAAAGGAATACAGGAGGTTGGCTTTGGGAACACACTGACCACCAGATGGCAGCTTCTGCATTGAGCGTCTGCCCCCTGGTGGTAGTGCATGTCATAGCGACTGGCTAGTCGTCAGGTTGCTTAGGCTTTTATATATATGTAGATAGATTTTTACTGTCTATTTTCTCATCTTTACTTTGTGCACATGTATTCACACCTTGTTAGACATTTAAAAAAATTTTTTTAAAAAATATTTTTATTGATTTTAGAGAGGAAGGAAGAGAGAGAGAGAGAGAGAGAGAGAGAGAGAGA
>NW_005365599.1:344371-348244 GCF_000412655.1 Myotis brandtii | reverse complement strand
GATAGAGAGTTAGAAACATCGATGAGAGAGAAACATCGATCAGCCGCCTCCTGCACACTCCCTACTGGGGATGTGCCTGCAACCAAGGTACATGCCCTTGACCGGAATCGAACCTGGGACCCTTCAGTCTGCAGGCCGACGCTAGAACTAATTTTTACTACACCTCAACTACAGATAAAAAATGGATTCAGTTTTATTTTCTATTATATTGATTAATTACATTGCCATCTCAGTCATGGCTGTGCATGGCATACCTTCATGCTTGAATATCACCTTTCCTAACTGGAACAACAGATTAAAAAAAAATCAGCTTACCAACCACAAATTCAATGTACAACGTTTCTCCCTTTCTCTCTAAAAATTAATAAAGACTCTTTAAAAAATAAACACATACATGCAGTAATTAACTGCAAATTTATCTATTATGGAGAACAGACGAATACATGTCAATATAATGAAATGTCCTACTGCTAATAATAAAAACTAAGTAAAATAGGAAGAAAAGCAGGTAAAATAGTAACTAAAGTTTTAAAATGATAGGCAATGATCCTATATAAAAGGCTAATACGCAAATCAACTGAACGGCAGAACTGGTCGCTATGATGTGCACTGACCACCAGGGGGCAGATGCTCAACATAGGAGCTGCCCCCTGGTGGTCCGTGCACTCCCACAGGGGGAGTGCTCCTCAGCCAGAAGCCAGGCTCACAGCCTGTGAGTGCAGAGGCAGTGGCGGGAGCCTCTCCCACCTCCTCAGCAGTCGGACATCCCCCGAGGGCTCCCAGACCTTGACTGCAAGAGGGCGCAGGCCGGGCTTAGGGACCCCCCCCCTCCAGTGCATGAATTTCGTGCACTGGACCTCTAGTATAAAATATTTAAATAGCAGACTGATTTAGAGTGTAAGTTCTGCATTTGTTCCCAATTTTAGATATTTCTATTCAACTTACAGTTCAGCTAGCTTCAATAGACAATTAAAAGTTAAGCAAATAAAAATTCATACGAAAACCATATAATCATTTTCACAGGTCTTCTAACACTAACCACATTGTGCATGTTGATAGAAGTCTTTGAACTCAAGGACCTTAAGATAGTTTAAATAATGTCTACTGTCTTCCTTTGTTCAGGCTCTTAAATACAAGACTCAGAAATAAAAAAAAAATTTAAAGTCCCATCTTACCTGGGAGTTAGTTCATATGTGAAGTTAAAGGCACTATTCCTATGAAATCATCTTAAAAGTTTACCTCTAGTAACACGATTTTAAGCTCCCAATAATAGGAACTAGACTTAAGGACTCTTCATTTCAGGCATAGTTGATGGTATAAGGTACAGACTCAATAAAAATTTCCTCTAAATTTAGTCAGTTCCCCTAAATTTCACTCATTTCTGGGGATTTGTCTCCATCAGGTTGATATACAAAAATAACCATTTAAATAAAAGATAATTGCCCTATGTAGACTGTGATTACTACCACTGTTTGACTCATTTCTATTGCCAACATAGTTATCAGAACATTACCCTAGAGAGACTGAGTTAAACCAAAGATTTTGGAACCAAGCATACAGAATAATTTATTGGAGGCCCTCCTTTATAAACCCATGCACACAGTCTCAATGGGAACTCTTCTTCGGCCTCATTTTTATTACAATTACAGAACAAGACAAATAAGTATTGAATGTCCAAGAGAATACAAAATCGAGTAAAAAACCAGCACCTATACTCAAGAAAAACTCACCAAATTACATCTGTTCATATATAAAATAGCCAAACTTCCTAGATCATAATTCAAATGTAGTGAACACTTCTCATATTTCTCAATGGAAATCTTGTTTGGAACTCTTTAGAATCTGATGTGAAATAAAGGAAACATTTCTTCATGATTTCGAAATTTTAATTATTAAGACATATGATTCAACAGAATGAATCTCTAATATTTAAAACAAAATCAGAGTAAGGAATCACATTACAGAGCTAAAGCCAAATTACACTTTTGGACTTCTGCGACCTCAAACACACAAACACACCGAGATAATATTTTCAGCAGTATGAGATTACTTAGAAGACTGACTTTTATTTCACCCTCAAAAGGGTTGCTGAATAGTTGGAAAGGCTTCCTTAACTCAAAACACAGTTACAATTCTTTAACTGACTTGCGATAATAGAAAAAACTCAGGCAGTAAAAAAGGAATTCTCACCCTTTGCAATAGCATAGATGGACCTGGAGATCGTTATGCTAAGCAGAAATAAGCCAATCAGAGAAAGACAAATGCCATATGATATCACTAATAAGTGGATTCTAATTAACAAAATAAACTGACAAAATAGAACCAGAGGCATGGATACATGAAACAGACTGACAGCTGTCAGAAGGGAGGGGAAGGGGACTGGATAAAGGAAGGTGAAGGATTAGCTAAGAACATATATGCATAGCCCTTGGGCACAGACAATATTGCAGTGAGGGCAAGGGGGGCAGTGACTGGATGGAGGAGGGCAAAGGGGGTGGGAGATGGGAGACATCGGCACAGTGTCAACAATAAAAAATTTAAATTAAAAATTATTTTTAAAGATACATTTACAAGAGTTTAGTGAATATTTGAAAATTATCCACATATCAAATAACAAAGGCATGATTAAATAAATTGAAAATAGTTTTATATAGGCATTACTAGAAAATTACATCAATAAAAATAATACTTTCAAAGAATCTTTAATGAAAAGAAAGAAAAAAACTCAGGCATCTCAGAAAGCTTTTAACACTGATAAGATTACATTTCTTCCTCTAAGGAGGGTAAAGGAAAGCTCTCAAACAGCCAATATTTTAAAATACCGTGTTATGTAATTAATATTGTAACAGTATGTAATTTAATAGTAAGGTGACAGCTTACCCAAATGGAAATATTCGGACCAAAATAATCCCTAATTTTATCCAAGAGGAAAACTATGAAAGAATACGAACTCTGCCAATTACCTGAAGAAAGCTTAATGGTGACCAAGGACCCCCACAGTACGGGGGCAACACTAAACTCCCGGAGCAAGAGCTCCACCTACTGATCGACAACACTTCTTCCTTAAACATTTTGGCACCCCAAGTCTCCGGCGCTCACGCTCTCTCCGCCCCCCCTCCACTCGGTCTGACCCAACCCAAATCCAGTTGAGTCACTACCTCTTAATACTCCCTGCTTTTTTATTCCAATTCCTCCTTCTTCCAGAAGGTCCTGCAACGCTCTCAAGCGTGAATAAAACGGAAAGATGACCAACACCAAGGTTCGCGGTGTGGAGCCTAGACTGAGGACAACCTGACCACTCCGCTTGGAGCGGCGGGCCGGGGGTGTCTCGGCCCTCCGTTTCCGGGGAGGAGACCCCAGGCTCCTCAAAAGAGCTTTCCCCTGTGGTCACGCTCAGTTGCTCTTCTCCAGTCAACACACTTCGTGCTCTAGGCCGAAATCCTGGGGTGACGGGGTCTCGCCCGTGTTGGCCCTTCAGCGCGCCAACAGCCGGAGCCGAGCCTCCGCCCCCTCCGTGAGCAGAGAAACCCAGAAATCTCCCTCCGCCAGTTCTTCACCTAGTCTCTCCCCTCCTCCGCAATCCTCCCCCGCCGACCCGGCCCGGCCCGGCTGCCCTTCCTCACCCTTTCATCTTCCCCGCCTGCTGAGGCCGTTGTTACCACCGATATCAACGCCGTCGTCGTCGCCGACCTCAGCTCTCGGCGCCCTCCGCTCGGGCCACTCAACCCCACAAGCCGGCCTCCTCGCCTCAGGCAGGGAGCTGAGCGGGTGACGGAGGCCGCGAGAGTGGAGCACAGCCCTGCGTCCCGGGAAGGGGCGGAGTACCTCCCGCAGCCGCGCTGGTACCGCCGCTTCTCCACACGTGCACACGGA
>NW_005365599.1:328801-344289 GCF_000412655.1 Myotis brandtii | reverse complement strand
CCGCCTCCCGCGCAGGCGCACTGCTGGCCTCCGCGTACCCTTCTCCCCTCCCCCACTTTGGGACCGCCATCTTTCTAGTGGGCAGTGCCCTTTGCGTCATCTTCCTCCTCCCATCCTTTACCACACTACTCGTGAGGGGGGCCCGGTAGGCCCCGGCTGTAAAATCCGGGTTTTCCCGCCCCTCCCTCACCTCTCCCACTTCAGTAAGATCAGCCTTCCCCGAACCGGCTCTTCCCAGTTGATAGTCTCCCTGATGACTTTCAAAAGCTCCTTTCTCGTAATACGATTTTATAAAGTAGGTTCCTCTAAATGTAAAGAAGTCTGTGGAAAACTCAAAGTAAATGAGGTGCTTTGTTTTGTTTTAAAGCCGAGTCAACGTAATTGGCCGGGTAACTTGGCTTCAGCCCAGCAAGCTTTGAGGTCACGTGATTGCCCCATTCCTCCAAGCCTGAGGTTTCGCAGTCCCGCGCCGCCGGGATGGAACTCTATCGCCATTTCCGGTCTGTAGATCGTGGGGCATCGTCACTTCCTTAGCAGTACACTTTAACCCATTCCACCCATGCCTTCTAGGTTGCACTTTACAACATAACCTTTATGGGAGTTTTTAGTTTTTTCTTAGGATTTAATCGCAACAAAATTAACGTTCAAACAATCCGCAAAAATTCAGGCCCCTAAGATGTAACGCGCCAGCCTGGTGGCGGCAGGGCGGAGCTCAGGGTCACGTGACTGTCTAGACCCGCCCCGCCCTCTGCAGCTGAAGACTTCTCCTCCCTCAGTGGCCGAGCCTGGAGGTCCGTGGTCTGTGCTGCTTCTGCGTCTCGCGCAGTGTCAGGTGAGCGGCGACCTGTAACCGGCGGCAGGTGGGGATCAGAGAAGGGGTGGGAGGAGGGAGAGAAGGGAGAGCGTGAACGGCGGCCTCAGCGGGTCTGGGCTTCCTTCCCGCTGTCATCCTGCACGGACGAGGAGCCCATTTCGCCCGTTCTCCTCCCCCCGCGCTCCCCCACTGAGTTGAGACGCCCCCGCGGGTTGAGACGTCCACTGTTCTCGGCTTTGGGGGTGAGTGCGGCCATTATGGTTTCCTCTTCGGAGTCTGTGGGGCTTCGGGTCGTGGGATTGATTCAGCCATTCTTGCGGGTCTGTAGTAGCCTGTAGTTCCCAATCCCCAAAGCCCATTCTTTGGTAGAGGCCCTGCCCGTCTTCCCTTCCACCTGCGGCTGGGGAGCGGGCAGGTATGAAGAACCCTGGAGGCAGAGGCGTCTCCGGTGAGACTGGCTTGGGAGGGAATGACACTGGTGTGGCCCTGGCTGCGGAGTCACTGCAAAGCCTGCTTCCGAACGTGCTTTCTCAATAATGTTGAGCTTTTAGCTGATAGCCTTGCAAGAGGCGTCCTGTAGGTGCTCACAGGCTTTGGAAGGGTAAAAGCAAGCCTTCTAGCTTTCTGGTCTGTGATGTTATGGTGCCGTAAGGGAGAGGATAGTTGAAAGCATAAACGGGAGGTGTAAGTAACGACAGCCGCGATTGAATGGGGAGGCGTTGGAAGATGGTGTTTCGGTGTCGCGATGCGAGACTGGCTGGTTTGTGGGAAAGTGATTAGGTTTCACTAAAAGGGACCTAGTTCTTCAGGACACTAATTGGGCAGGAATATACTTGAATCAAATATGCTTCACCATAAACTGAAAGGAAAGGAGGTGAAATTGAGAGGCTGCTGACTTCGTGTTTTATGCCTTTGACGTTTTCCTTTGCCATTTCTCCCTAATATCGCACTTACTTGCCACTCCCAAGCAATTCCGTGACCAGCAGCAAATCCATTTTAAGTAGCACTTATGCCCCTCCTTAGCTTTCCCCATTTGTAAAACTCCAGGTGACCTCTTCAGATTTTGATGAATAGTATTTTGTGAAAATACAGAAATTATTTTGCTGAGGTTTTTGCCCAACCCAGTGTACTCCCATGTCATTTGCAATGTAGTAACCAATGTTTTGACCCCAAACAATGTGCTTTAGGGAAGAGTGTTTTTCAGTTTGGGGTTTAAACTCTTTTATTTATACTGCAAACATAGAAGGTCCCGTGGTTCTTTTAAATTGGAAGGCCTAGCAGAAATTATAATTTTGATTTTAAAATGTAAATTTTTAAATCTGAAAAATAATAGTCTCAGTTAAACCTTTTAATTTTCTAACCAATATAATGGAAGAATCCATTAAAAAGAGCTGGAAAATGAGAAAGATGGAATCATCTTTGAGTGGTGAATGTGACTGACTGATTTTTGGTTTTCTGTATCTTCCAACTTCTCCACAATTAACTGGTCTTATTTTAATTGAGGAAAACAAAAGTTAAATTCTAGAGTAATAGTGATTTAATAAGACTTCCCCTCTTTCGGTGACATTCCACCAAATTAGACAAATTCCTGAAGTTTCCTAGAGGTTCAAACCAGTCCTGTCTGGATAAGACCAAAAGGGGAAAGAAAACCAGCTAAAATGCAAGGAGTACTAGTTGGGGGAATGTCAGTATGAAAGAGGCTGAATGACTCTGCAGTTTTACTTCACAATTCCCCCAATTTTAGGGAACTTATTAAAGCAATAACTTAGAGTCTAAGTCTTAGACCACTAATGAAATCAGAAAGATTATCAGCAGGAATTGATAACTAAATTGCTATTAAAGTTTAAGTTGAAAAAGACCTCTGATATAATACACAGTTTACAATACAAACAGGTAGTTTGAAGTTTGGAAGTCCGACTAGCTTTATCAGTTAATTAGTATTACATATAAAAATCTTAACATGTATTAGGGAATTGTGCTATAGTCCAATATTAAATGGCGCACAAGGATTTTTGTGTTAGGGTTCCTAATACCACTTATGTGCTTACTCTGAGGTATAATATTTCATTGCTTTTATAGATTATTGCCACCATCAAGAATGCTTTCTTTCCCTATGGGCAGAGAGCCTGGAGACCACATACTACTACACAATATTTTCTATTCCTCAGTTTTCACTTCTAGCACATTTAAGTACTGTTTTCTGGGCTGTTACTTAGTAAACCATAAAGCTCTTAGCAGTTCAAGGACAGTGTCTCTACTGTTGTGTCTTCAGCACTAGGTTGCTGATGTACCTGATAGGTACACAGTAAATTGTTTATTGAATGAGTGTTTGACAACTGGACAAGGAATTCAAACTATTTTCAAAGTTCTTGCAGATCATAGTTCCTTCTGAGGTTGTGCACTATTCGTTTTCAAATATAAATTGCTACTAACCATCCAAGTCATGGTCAATACAGTAGATATAAACCTCGGATGGACTTTATTAATACAGTGACCAGTTTATTTTCACAGGACATTTGGATGAAAGTGAAAGGAAAGGAAGAGAATGAGTTGTACTTAATGAAAAAGTGGGTTGTACAGACAACAAGTGATATAGCATTCAACTAAAAGTCAGGATCATCATTCAACTCTGCCACTTTAGTTTCATGCTCTTTTAAGTAAAGTTGGGGGTGTGGATTAAGGTTTTTATACTTAGCAGCCTTCCTGTCAAGATTACTGTGAATTTAAGTGAGATTAAACTGTAGATAACCTATGTGAAAATATTTAAAACCTAAGTGGTATTTTTTTTTTGAATCCTCACCTGAGGATATATTTTTTCCATTGATTTTTAGAGTGAGTGAAAGGGAGGGAGGAGGAGGAGAAAGAGAGAGATGATTGACCTGAGAGAGACATCAGTGCACACACCCCTACTGGGGCAAGGGATCAAACTTGCAACCCAGGTATGTGCCCTTGACCGGGAATCAAACCCATCACCCTTCGGTCTGCGTGCCAACTCTCTAACCCCTGAGCCACACTGGCCAGGGCTAACCTAAGTGGTATTGAAATGTAAAGCAAAATAGTACAGACTTTACTAGAAAAGATTTCCTAAGCTTTGTGACCTTGGACAGTTTACTTAATCTAAGCTTAAATTCCCTCATGTTTAAATCTATCCATAGGTGCTATTAAATTAGATCATGAATGCAGAGGGCCTAGTATATACAGGGTGGGGGAAAAGTAGGTTTACAGTTGTGAGTACACGAAACACAGAGTTTATTCTTGTATTATTATTTATTAATGATTGTATTATTTTCATATGAATAACTATAAACCTATTTTTGCCCCATCCTGTACTTTATAAAGAAGACTGAAGACATTTTATAAAATTGAGTAACAGGTTTGGAGAAAGGAGTAGAATTTGAAATGAGAATTGGTGGTATTGAAAAGCTGAAATTTGTAATGAGGCCATTCAGAAAAATAGAGGAGAAAGAAAAATATACTTTTAGCAAAGATTATAAAGCAGATTTATTAATAGGAACTGAGAAATATCAATATATAGACCATTATTTTGGCAACTACAGTGACTTAATATTTTCTATAAAAAGATTTTCCAAAGCATATGATCATTAGTATGTGGAATCAATTTAAGGAGGTAGTTCTTCTATTTCTAAATTATTATCCCTACAATGGATTATAGAAATATATTAAAATTGTACAGACCTATAGAAAACATGAGTTTACACATGTTTAAAATGTTTGCCTTTTATTTTAAGTGTTTTTATATAGTATTTTTATCCTCATATGAAGTAGACATAGGCATGTAAAAAACATAATGGAGAAATGAAGTAGAATAAAATTTTTCCCTTCCTAGGTTGAGATGATTCACAAGGATTGGTGGGTTTGTATTGGAAAATATCAGTACATTAAATAATAATTGAAGTATAGCTGTCATGAGTTTATGTTTCACCTTACTCTTGAAAAAAAATTATTACTCATTTGTTCTGAGGAAAAATTTTATTAAGAGATTATTAGTAAAACTTTAAAAGTTTTACTATTTTCTTTTATATTATGAAATGAAAGTGGCTTTGATTTAATAAGCGTATTCTCTTATACGTATAGTATATGTGTGTGTATATATATTCTGTGCATAGTAATCTGTGGCTTCTTTATATCCTTAGTTTTACGACTTCTGTTCAGGTAGATTTCAGGCAGTTATGAATGATGAACAACTAAGTTACAGAACAACTTAGTTGTAATTTTGATGTGGTTGTGGGAGGATGTGAGTGCGCATTTACTTACTCTGGAATCTTGACCAGAAGCGTTCATATAAAGGAATTTAATACGTACATGAGATGGTATATTTCAGTCGAATGGGAAATAAGGGCACATATATAGTAAATGTAACTGACATAACTTCTCTGTCTAGAAGAAAATAAAATTGAGCCAGGACTTAGCAGTATTTGCAAAATAAAATTTCATATGATTAAAAGCTTAAATATAAATAGTGAAATACTTAAAATATTAAACTCCCTAAATTTTTTTTATGTATACAAGATTGGAAACTTAAAAGTTACAAAAGCAAACATAGATATATAATGAAGAATTTTTCAATGGCAAAAATAAAGGGCAAGACAGACTGAAAAGAAATGTTTGAAATACATATAACAGATAAAAAAATTAACATTTTTAAGAACTATTGCTGTTAAGAAAAAGTTCACACAATAGAAACATGGATAAAACATATGACCAGAACTTCCCAGAAGAGAAATCAAAACATTTAACAAACTTATGAAGAGTTGTATAACCTCACTAGTAATTAGTATACTAACAATAGAATATTCTTTTCTGACTAGCACAAATCAAGTGGTAAACCTGCTGTAGCAGGGATGTGTGGCAAAGGATTTTCTCATTTGATACTAGTGGAGATGTAAATTGTTACAGCGTTTTTAGTAAACAATCAGGCAATAGCTGTTAGTATTGAAAATATATATTCTGGCACCTAGCAATCGCACTCTGTGGAATTTTTTTCTTAGACATAAAAGCAACAGTTAGTAAACAAGTTTTTACATGAATGTTGATTGCAGCAGTGTTTGTAGTAGCAAAAACCTAAAAACAAAGGGAATGCTTGTCAATAAGGGTATTGAGATACCTATATATCTATCTATATACATAGATAATGGCACAGGCATATTATGGAATGTTTTTAGATCAATTAAAAGTTAAATATGTACTACTGAGTTAAAAAGATTTCCAAATACATCCTAAAAGGACTTCCATTGTGTATCTTAAGTGAGAAAGGCAAAGTTTAGAAAAAGGTATATAATGAAATCCCATTTTTGTAAACCACTTAAAAACCAGTTTTGTTTATGCTTATGTGATTGTCAGCAATGGAGGGAGGAAATAAAAGAAAAGGAAAATTAAGAAAGAAAAAGGCAGGGTATTTGCAATAACATGCATGTAAAACTACATGTCTGTACAAAATGAATTTCAGGAAAGGGTAGTTTCCTGAATGTTTACTGGTTATCTCAGAGAGGTGAGATGAGCATTTCAGGTGATTTTTACTTCCTTCCTTACACTTTTCTATGTTACATGTCTCTATTTTTACAGTCAATATATAATGTATCTGTAATAAAGCAAGCAAACTATTTACATTTTTAAAAAGGTATTAACAAAAGGAAAAATATTATTTGAAATGGCCAGGAATGACAATTATCATAATTCTTTTTGTCTCAGTTATTTAGGTATATGTGAGGAAAGTGTATAAATTATCCATAAATTCTCTTTAATTTTGTGTGTATGATAACCCTTGAACACCCAGTAAGAATTTGCCATTAAAAATGTACAGGAAAATTATAGACATTACCAGATAAGGTTACAAATATACATTTTATTTTTGGTATGGATGTTAAGTCCTCTGGGATTGCTTTCTACCTTGGAGATACAGAGCATATTGCACAAGTTTGGGATCTGTCACCTGACTTAATCATATGACAGAAACAGTATTGTATAAGGAAAAGTTCACATTTGGGTTTTGTAAACAAAAATAAATTGCTATAAGATTAACTTTCCTTGAGAAAGCTTCAAATGAGAATGTCTATAACACCCTGCCCTGTGTGGGTCAGTGGTTAGAGCGTCAGCCCGGGCACCAAAGGGTTGTGGGTTCAATTCCCTGTCATGGGCACATACCTGGGTTGCAGGTGGGATTCCAGGCCCCACCTGGGATGCATGTGGGAGCAACCAATCCTTATGTCTCTCTCATATTAATGTTTGTTTATCAGTCAGTTTCTTTCTCTCTCTCTTTATTTTCCCCCTTCCTTCTCTCCACTCTCCCTAAAAATCAATGGGAAAAATTATCCTCAGGTGAGGATAAACAACAAGAAAAGAATGTCTATAAAGAAGAAGATGAAAAGTTTTAATTACTTAATATTTGATTTCAGTCCTTATTTTAAGAGTCTGAAGTTAATACATCATTCAAATCCATAATAGAAAATGGCAGATGCTTTAGAGCTGGATTTGTTGCATGATTCAAACCTCCCCTGGTCCTTTCCCCTGGATGACAGGCCATGATTGGCCCTGATCACTGGCCAGGCCTATGGACCCCACCCATGCACGAATTCGTGCACCTTTAGTTGTAGATATAACTTGAAATGCTCCTTTTGTGATTTATATATTGAAGTGTTCTATCCATTGAAGTTTGAGTGCATGTATATTATTAAAAGAATGCTACAGTTGCTAGTAATTATGAAAGTTGTTGATTTTTATGTGCAATTGCTATAATTGTTAGTAATTGTGAAAGTTGTTGATTTTTATGTACCAAAACAATTATGTAAGAGCTTGTAAAAAGTTAAATACGGAGTCAGATTGCCAATTACTATAAACACTGAGTGTAATGGCTAGCTAAATGTAGGCATAACTATATCTTCTCTTATGAGAAATGGGTTTTTAATAATCTATAAGTCCTAGTCTTAGGTAATGCAGAATTAAGCTGTAAGGGGCTTTATTCAGATGTGTTACAACATCCACAAATTCTTTTGAATATAACATACTTCTATTCAGTGTCCTCTATTTTATTTGTTTGAAGAAAGGAAAAATATATCTCTTACTGTTAAAACACAAAGCAGGCTGATTGATACCAACCTCTTTAACCTGATCCAAAGCAGACACTTAAAATACAGAAATCAGCTTAGTGTACCTACAGTCCTTGAGTATAGATTAATAGTACCTGCTATTGTTCAGTGGGGTAGGTGTGTGTTTTAAATATGATCTCATTCTTATCCAAAGATTCTGTTGGATAAGGAGGGTGGGGAAAGTACCTATGAATAGACAGAGATAAACAGACTATAGATTCTTTATTGTGAACTATTTCTACCTCAAATCAAAGCGGTATACAGCAGTAAATAATAACTATCCCACTACCTCCACCCTCCAAATGAACCATTGAACTCTATAGCAACTTTGATATCCAAAGTATTAGCCTGAGCCTTTTTAAAAAAATATATATTTTATTGATTTTTTACAGAGAGGAAGGGAGAGGGATAGAGAGTTAGAAACATTGATGAGAGAGAAACATCGATCAGCTGCCTCCTGCACACCCCCTACTGGGGATGTGCCCGCAACCAACGTACATGCCCTTGACCAGAATTGAACCTGGGACCCTTTAGTCCGAAGTCTGACGCTCTATCCAGTGAGCCAAACCAGCTAGGGCGAGTCTGAGTCTTGGAAGACAAACTCTTCTATTCCTCCTGGCTCAAAAGTTTATTCAAGATAGGGTTAAGATTTTCCTAATCCTCAACCAGAATACTACCAGTAAGCCCTGTTCTGCAAACAAAGATGAGTAAGTACTGTAGTTGCATATCTAACTTATATACTACTGAGCTGTTAAGGGACTGTGGAAAATCCCAGGATTTGCTGAACTTGACAAGAGGGTGCCCACAAAGTCTTATCACATAAATTCACTCTGAACAGACTGAAACCTGTTTGGTTGTTTTCAGCTGTTTCCCCTACAGTTCTAGGGTTAAGGTCCTCTTTTAGGCCCGTAGTCTTGTAACTGTTAGCTGACAAGTAAAAACAAAAGTGAATATGATGTATTTTGTATAAGCATTATGCCCCTACAGCAAGCATGTCAAACTCAAATGCTAACAATGGACTAAATAAACAAGGTTTAAGTTTATGTGGGCTGCAAAAAAACAAAAGCTTCAATTTTCATAGAAACATAGGTTTATTTCGATAGAGACATGCTGAATACAAAGGGCTGAAATAAATGAGTAATCATTAACGTAAAGTAATAGAACATTTTAATAAAAATTAATATTTTTTCTTAAACATTAACTTACCAGACACGAATAACTGCATAAATTAATAAGTGTAATGCAAATAAACCTAATTTTCTTGTTCTTTGAAAGCGAAATATTTCCTGTTGCGCACACCAAATGAGTCAGTACAAGACTAATGACGTGGCAATGGGCTGCTAAAATATTCGCTGCTGGTATTAGTGGAGAGAAATGGTGTGCCTGCGTGTAAGGCACGTAAGGGAAATGAATGCAACACGATTATCGTAATCAGTCATTAGCAAACATTGTAGTTCGTTATTAATTATATATAACAGGATATTGTAAAAATTAAGTTACGAAATTTTTATTAAAACATTTCTTACATACCATTATATTGGCTGGGCCGCAGAAATATTCGTTGTGTGCACTTCAAAGGGGTTGTATCTACAGTATTTTCACTCAATGCATCACACTGCCTATTTCCCACATCCCTTTGCCATTACTGTCATTGGGCACTATTTAGTAATTGCCTACTATGTATCAAGGTGCTTTACATATGATTAGGGTACTCCATGAACAAAGGAGATGTAGTCCCTTTTTTCCTGGCACTTAAAACAGTTTAGCAGTGGAGACGTCTATACCTTGAAAAACTCCATTACAATAGTGGCAAGTACTACAAAGGAGCAATATTGAAGACTATGAACATACCAGGGGAACTGGAAGTTAGTACCTAGCAAACCATGCTATTGAAAACCTTCTTCAGCTCGACCCAGGTGGCTCAGTGGTTGGGCATCGACCTGTGAACCAGAAGGTCAGGGTTCAATTCCCAGTCAGGGCACATGCCCAGGTTGTGGGCTCGACCCCCAGTGTGACCCTCAGTGTAGGACAACTGTGGGCAAACTACGGCCGGGCCGGATCCCGCCTGTTTGAAATGAATAAAACTAAAAAAAAAAAAAAACGAACCCTTTTATGTAATGATGTTTACTTTGAATTTATATTAGTTCACACAAACACTCTATCCATGCTTTTGTTCCGGCCCTCCGGTCCAGTTTAAGAACCCATTGTGGCCCTCGAGTCAAAAAGTTTGCCCACCCCTGGTGTAGGACCTGCAGGAGGCAGCCGGTCAATGAGTCTCTCTCATCATTGATGTTTCTATCTCTCCCTCTCCTTTCCTCTCTGAAATTATTTAAAAATATATATATTTGAAAAAGAAAAAAAGAAAACCTTTAGTGATTGTCCTTCTCCTCTCCCCACAGCCAATTTAGTTAAATAAACCCTGGCTATTATTAATCATAGAATACTAGGCAAATTGTTAGAAATGCAGATTTCTTTCCCTCTGAATTGAAAATATGTGTAGACTTTTGACTATCTGTACTACTTTTAAATACACTGCGAAGTGTTTTATCACCTATATTAGGCATATTTTCATTGCAGAGATTTTATGGATTCCTGAGTTGGAGGTGGACCTATTTGTGGTGATGCTTCATTTTTAACATTGGGTTAATATGCCTTTGCACAGTTTGTGAACCTGCTTTCTCTTCTATTCCATCTATGAAATAAATGACAGAACAGATCTATTTGAATATATAAATATTATTTTATAATACAAATATAATAGCATTTTTACTGCAACATTGTCAGTGCTGACTCTTGTATGTATGTAATCCATCTCAAATACATGCATTGCTTATATTTGGCCAATTTGACTGCTCATAGTGTTTTCTTGGCAAAACAATCAAGAGAAGTTCTCATTAAGCCCTAGTTGGTTTGGCTCAGTGTATAGAGCTTCAGCCTGTGAACTGAAGGGTCCCGGGTTCGATTCTGGTCAAGGGCACATGCCTGGGTTGCGGGTTCGGTCCCCGGTGGGGGGCATGCGGGAGGCAGCCAATCAATGATTCCCTCTCATCATTGATGTTTCTATATCTCTCTCTTCCTCTCTGAAAAAAATAAAAATAAAATAAATAAATATATATAACGTTCTCATTAAGATTCAAAAGGGTGTTACAGTATTTGTAAGCAGTTTTCAAGAGAAATTTCTAAGTCTCTTGAGCAATGACCTTTTTCTTTCTTTTGGTAGTCATAAAATTTCTAGGTTGACTACTTTGGAAGGGGATATAATTCTCATGCATGACCACTAGCATTTTTTTAAATTGGGAAAGTCACTTCATAGCTGACTGAGAAAATCTATCCAAAAGCCTAACCACCATTGCAGGACTCAGAGGCCATGAAAGTTAAGGATACTCTCAGAAGAGAATTTGCTAAGGACAATCCTTTTCACAGTGAACTTGGAGTAGCAGACTGTTTAAAAGAGCAAAGAAATTTCCCGAACCTCCCCAACAAACTTTGCCTTACCTCTTATTGGTCTAAAAGTTATTATCATTTCTAGACCACTCACTGGCAAGGGAATTGGAATGACTTTGATGGGCTAATCAGAATTGAACCAAGTTAGGGTTTTGTCGACAAGGAAAAAATGGGGAACTAGTTATGCATAGTAATCTGCCACTAAGCCTTCCTAATGGGGTTACTGAGGAGGTAGGTTAAATGAAATGAGTAGAAAAATGCTTCACAAAATGATTTAATACTATACTCTGTCTATATAAGGTAATGTTGTTAGCTGGAATTCTACCTATCCTATAACTTTTTTGACCAAGCTTAAGAATATTAAACAGATTCATGATGCCTTTCTCTAAGAAGGTAAACTGCGTATGCAAATAAGTGTTTGATTGTAATCAACTAGACTTTTCTTCATCTTTTAACTATTACTTCCAAAGGTAGTTTTTAATCAGTTGGATAGAATGTACTTTTTCAAGTGTTACATTAAAACAATATTTCAGTGTCAATGAAGTGCCCCAGGAACTTGTATGTAAATAAATATTATCTTAAAACCTTGGTACTTAGCTTTTATATAACACCTCACCCTTGCCCCCAACAGCCGTATCATCCAAGACTGGTATTTAAAAGAATTATTTCTGGGATGAGATTATCATGTATAGTACATTAACCAGTAGCAATTTGGAGAGGACCTTGTAAGATGGAAGGGAAAAAAAGTGGGCCTCTGGTGGTGTGATTTGCCACTGCAGTGTTCTACAGTGTGTATGGGAGAGACTGATGACTCATTCGATCAGATAGTTGCCTGTGCATACCTTCTGGATTTTTCCCCTTCTAAAGCAGGGTTTGGTTGTTTTTTTAATCTTTCACAAATATGGGGCAGGAACCCTATAATTTTTGACTATAGGAATCTTAGTTGTAAATTACAGTTCTTATCAAAGTAGGAATTCAGCGTAAGGCACAATTTTATGTAATTATTGAGTTGTAATCTATGAGAGCAATTGTGTATACCACACTGTTTTCATGAAAGCGACTGTTTTTGAAGTAGGTGTCATGCTTTTATTTTTAAAATGATTAAGAGCAACAAAAATAGCTGTGTATTATATTGGGAAGAAATATTTAAATAGCATATATGACTTTAGCATTAAATCATATCATGATAGTTTGGACCTTGTGGAGATTTAGGATAAGATTAACTTTCAATATTATCTAACCTGCACTATAATTTGCTCATTGCAAGTTAAAATGTTTTGGGAGTTGCTTTCTTAATATTGTTCAAAGCCTTTGCTTTTTCATATACTGGTGTACCACAAGAATTTTTAAAACATACCATAACTGACTATTTAGTCTGGGGCACTGACCTCTCTTTTCCCTTAGATTGTCAAATAATAAAAGTGACAACAGCCAACACACATGTGTCTAGGGTGAATGAATCAAAATTGTACCTATATTTTTTGTCAGATCAAAAGTATATAAAGATGTAATGTATTTTTTGGTGTGCCACAGAATTTTAGTAATTAGTGTTTGTGTGCCATGAGATGAAAAAGGTTGAAAATTGCTAGCATAGAGACATAAACATTTAAAAGTGAAGCAGAAGATTTTAGTGGGGTATTTTTGTTTTCACTGTTATGTGCTATATGCTTAGCCCAACTCAGTGGTGAAGTCAACATAATACGAATCATTTTTATTTGTGGGGAGGAAGCACTTTCATATTTTTCTTGTAAAACAGATATTGGATGAGATGAAGTAGAGAACATGAAACATACCAAAAGCAATGCTAGTCCATGTTCAGTGGAATGCTTTTGAAACACTGGCATTAGCAGAAAAGGCTAGTACTTAATAAAATTTACATTTCTTATTGGAAAAAAATATACAAGAGCATACAAAGAAATTTCTCTGCTTACAGAAGACTGTTACACTATTCTCAGTCAAGATTCTGGGGAGAAGAAGTGGGGGGGGAGGTTATTTATTCACTTCAGTGTTTACTTGTTTTCCTGCAATTGAGGTATTTTGGTGGAAAAGCTTTAGAAGTACAATGGGGACCCTTATTTGAGTGCTGTGGGAATTGCAGATTTTAATGTTCAGAGAGCCTGTTACTTAGGACCAATCCTTGGGCGTTTCTCTAAGTATTTAACTGTTAAGAGGCTGGAGCCTAAAACTTATGGACCTAGGAAAACATAGTTTCCAATTCTATAAGAATACAGTACTTTAGAAGTTAAATAAACTCTTATGAGTTGGGACTTCTTTTTCTGTAACTACTGATGATGGGGCTCCATCTAAAATTTGAAGGATGAGGAGCAAATTCCCTGTAGAAACTAAGGCTTTGGTTGTATGGGGACTTAACCTCCATGTCAGTTGCTTGATTTAACCCAAGCATTGTTCTAAATGCCCTGCTTCTTAAACCCACTTTTGTATTTCTTTTCCCATTTTACAATATAACTACAAGATAACTAAGACAGAAAACAAGCCAAAAATTATAGGGGTTTAATTGTGAGTCTTAAGTTTCAATTGTCCTGGGAGTAATTGTTCAATATTTTATTATTTGAATATTTTGGGTTCTCTGGAAGCAGATGCCAAGAAACAGTTTGGTGTATAAGATGTTTGTTAGGGATCAACCTGTGTGAAAGGGAGGGGGCTGAAGCAGAGTTGGGCAGAGGAAGAACTTGAAATGCAATGCAAGTCCAACAAAACCTCAACCAAACTGGTGGGGAAATCTGGAATGAAGTATTGCTTGTGACAGTATCCTACCCTGGGCTGATGTGACTGGGCTTTTATACCTTCACTTTGCTCAGTCACCAGGTGCAGGTTGGCCTCTGAAGGGTGTGAACAGGCTATGTTTCTGAAACCTACCCTGAAGGGCTGACAGCTGTCAGCTATCCTGACCACAGTTTCCTGTCCTTCTAGGACATCTCCATGTCTAACCGGATAAAACTGCTGCCTTGAGGAAGAGACTATTGTCCCCTGCACCTTATAGAATTGTTTAGATGCAGAGAAGAGAAAGTAGCCTAGTTACAGGCTTTGGAATAAGACTGCCTAGATTCAAATCCCACCTTTTCTGCTTGCTAATTTTGTGGTCTTGGGTCAAGTTATTGAAATCTCCATTCTTTTAGTTTCCCTATTTGTTAAATGGAAGTGGTATTAGGGGAATCTGAAGTTATCCAGTAACCATTCACTGAGTACTTATGAAACTTGAATTCTATGCACCTCATGAAACTTGAATTCTATGGAGTGATACAGTAAACAAGTAAATTAGAAAATAGTAACTGTAATCTTTCTGGTAGTTATAAGTGCTATGAGGAAAATCAGGCTAAGAGAGTTGAAGATGACAGTGGGCAGAAGGGGACTATTTCATGGGAGTGAGGAAAAAACATTCCAGGCAGGGGCATAGCAAGTATATAGCTTCCTGTTGCTGGAGCCAAGATTAAAATATACCGTATTTTTCTGTGTATAAGACACCCCCATATATAAGACGCCTCCCACTTTTCCAACCCAAAATTAAGAAATCAATATTTTAAACATAAAACAGAACACATTTTTATGTAGTCATTATGCAGGTAATGTTTACATATCAGTACTATGATATTATGCAGCATATCACTTTATTCAGCCTCTGTTGCATCACTGCTCTCTTCTTCATCACTATTAGTTCGAGACATATCAATTTCTTCAGCTTCTATTGTATCACTGCTGTCTTCTGCCTCACTATATATGTGAGATCATCCTCATAAACTGGTGGCATTTTCTGAGCTAACTTTGCTCGTATTCTCATGGCCAACCTTTCTCTCCTCATGAAATTGAAGCACTATTTTGCCTTTCCTATAAAATCAACAATGATCATTTCGCTTGCAAACATTCTTGCCTGACATTGAATAAACTTGGTTGACACACATAAGCCACTCTGGCGCTGCTCCATAATCAAAGTCTTGAGCCTCTGCTGCAAGTTTGCCCATTTTGCTAGCTTTCCTCTTAAGGTCTTCTTCTTTTTAGGCATCTTAAGGAGTTGTTCTTCCTGTTTTCTCCACTGTCTAATCATATACTCAGTGGGAGGAGGTCCAAATTGTCTCTCTGCAGCTCTATTTCCATGCTATTTTGCATAGCTG
>NW_005365599.1:326671-328735 GCF_000412655.1 Myotis brandtii | reverse complement strand
TTTTTTTGACATCTTTATGGGCTCAGAACGCTCTGGTCCCTGTTGCATCTGCTCACTCTCCATCTCCACCTCCAATTACGGCATCAGCTGACATCAGTAACAATAAGGCTTGTGATTGGGGGAAGCCTGTTTAGCAAGGTATGGGCAGCTATGCACCCACGTGGCTCCCTCCTTGGCTGACTTCCATGTATAAGATGCCCCTCGATTTTCAGTCTAAAGATTTTAGAAAAAAATAGCGTCTTATACATGGAAAAATATGGTAACTATATTAAAATACCAAAAGTGGACAGAAATGCTTTGGAATTCCTTCATTTTATGCTTTAAAAGCTAGTATGTTCATAATTTTCTTATTTTATCATGAAAGTTGTGTTAAGAGCTGGTTTGGAGATGTATTTGCAACCACTTCTCTACATATAACACAGTGGAGTAGAGAAAGCAAAATTACTCATAATCATCATCATGTTTTTCTCTTAACACTGGCTTTTAAAAAAGTACAATCAACTTGACTTTATATATAGTTGACCCTTGAACAATGCAGGTTTGAACTGTGCATCCATTTATATGTGGATTTTTTTCAGTAAATACATGTAGGTAATGTGAATATATTTTCTATTCCTTATGATTTTCTTAACATTTTCTTTTCTGTAGCTTACTTTATTGTAAGAATATAGTATGTATTACATATAATATACAAAATATGTGTTAATTGACTGCTTATGTTATCAGTAATACTTCTGGTCAGCAGTAGTCTATTAGTAGTTAAGTTTTGGGGGAGTCCAAAGTTATGCATGGATTTTCAACTGTGTGGGGGTCGATGTCTTGTGTTCAAGTGTCAACTGTATAAGAATATTAATCAGATAAATGTAAATTTGTGGATCTGGTGAAAAGCATTTCTAAGTAGTAAATCTATAGAATTATCACTTCTTGTTTCTCTTATTACTTTGGTGTCACTATTCCTAATGCCTGCTGTCTTTGTCATAAACTAAACAATATATTCCTAAAAACAAAAACGTTTAAAACTGTAGAATCATCTATTCCCTTTGTGACTAGGATAATCCAGCTGTGTGATAAACCCACAAGGCAGCTGAATCCTGAACAGACCCATTTGATTTCCACTAATCATTGCTCATACATTTGGAGGTATTCACTGTTGTTTTAAAAGGAATGTATGTAAATATTTATATTAAAAATCGGAAAAGACACCATTATTGCCTCATGAACTTTCTAGACATCTTTATGAACCTTAGGAGATTTGAACCATTTGTAATGAAGCTCTACTATATACTCTAATGCCTTCTTGTCCATCTTACAAGTCTCAACTTTGCCTCCTCTAAGTCACTCCTGTCCTGCCCAGGTTAGATGCCTGTGCTTTATGCTCTTCTAAAGCAGCCTGCACTGTTCCTATGAGAGCACATTTGTCACCTTATTGTAACTACCTGTTTGTCTTTTTAGCACACCAAGCCAGAAGCTCCTTGGGGGGCAGGGGGGATTGTCTTACTCCATTATATTTTCAACCTATAATATAGCATGTGTCACATCATTGATACTTTAAAAAATATATTTAGTTTTAGAAAATGAAGTTATGGACAAAAAGACTATCTTACCTAATAATAAACAGGTAAATTGACCGTACCTTTGCTATGCTAACAAGCCAATCAGGAGAGTATGCAAATTAACTTAACAAAGATGGCGGTTAATTTGCATACATAGGCTCCAAGCTGTGGAGTGAAGCCTCACGGCCCCGGGGCTGGCGGTGCAGCGAAGCCTCACGGCTCCCTGGCCTGCTCCGGCTGGAGCCCAGCCAGAGCGAAGGCCTGGGTGCTGGGTGCCGGAGGAAAACCGGTGCCAACAGCCAGGGGAAAGGAAGGCCTATTGCACGAATCTCTTCGTGCAAGAGGCCTCTAGTCTACACTAATAAAAGAGAAACATGGTAATTAGCATACGACTGCTACCCTTCCCATTGGCTAATCAGCATATCCTTATGCAAATTAACTGTCAGCCAAGATGGCGGCCGGCAGCCATGCACTGAAGCCAGCAGGGAGGCTTGCTTGCTCCAGTGACTGC
>NW_005365599.1:312977-325426 GCF_000412655.1 Myotis brandtii | reverse complement strand
CCCCAACTCCCCAATCAGCCCTGCTCTGAGCCCGACCAGGGGCTGCACCTAGGGATTGGGCCTGCCCTCTGCCACCCAGGAGCAGGCCTAAGCCAGCAGGTTGTTATCTCCCGAGGGGTCCCAGACTGCGAGAGGGCACAGGCCGGGCTGGGGAACCCCCCCCGCCCCCGAGTGCACAAATTTTTGTGCAATGGGCCTCTAGTACATAATAATAATTAAGAAAAAAATAGTCAAGTGACTAGATTTGGTTCAAGTAACAAGATGATTAGAATATATTAGGTAGCCCTAGCCAGTTTGGCTTGGTGAATGGAGCATTGGCCTGCGGACTGAGAGGTCCCAGGTTCGATTCCGGTTAAGGGCATATGCCTAGGTTGCGGGCTTGATCCCCAGTGGGGAGCATGCAGGAGGCAGCCAATCAATGGTTCTCATCATTGATGTGTCTATCTCTCTCTCCCTCTTCCTCTCTGAAATCAATAAAAATATATATTTTTTAAAAAAAGAATACATTAGGCACTTTTTAGAAATTAGGCAATCTTAGCTTGCATTAACAGAATTAGTAGTCATTAGTATTACTTTTCTGTCAGACTTACTGTTAGGTGCCTAACAACAACCCCATTAGATTTTACAGGTGAAACTGAGGCTCCTAAAGTTGAAAGCATTTGATTTGCCCAAGGACACAACTTTTAAATTCAAACTCTATCTGTCTGACTCAAAGCCTTGGTCTCTGTCTCTCAATATAAAGAAGCACCCAGAACAAATGAAGAGGTACTCTTCAGTACTTACTCATACAACATCTAGAATACTGTTCTTATTTTGTTTGCTCTGATTTAAAAGAAGCATTTACATCATGAAATACTTTCAGAAAAGGGTAGCCTTGGGAGTATAGATCTGAAAAAAAAAGATTAATCTTTGAGGAACAGTTGAAGGCACTAAAGAGAATTTGCTTGGAGAGAGAACATATTTACTCTGTGGCTACAGTACTTGGAAGAAACAGGGTTAGAGGGTAGAAGTTATGGGGAAGGTGATTTAGATTAGATACAAGACAATTCTCTAAAAGAAGATTTCTAAAAATATAATGTGCTTTTTCAAAATTGAGGCCCTGTTTGTTTGTTTTTTGTTGTTGATCCTCATCCAAAGGTATTTTTTCTATTTATTTATTTAGAGTGGAACAGAGGGAGAGAAAGAAACATCGATGTGAAACATCAATTGGTTGCTTCCTGCACATGCCCCAACCGGGGTTGGGATCGAACCTACAACCCAGGTACATGCCCTTAACCTGGAATCAAACCTGTGACCTATCAGTGTGTGGGCTGACACTCTAACTACTGGGCAACACCAGCCACGGTGAGGCCCTATTTAAATACCAGTATTACTACTGAATATAAGCATTTTACATGTCACAAGGAACTCTTTAAGAAATTGTCATTTTTAAATATATATTTTTATTGATTTTAAAGTGGCAAAGGGAGAGGGGTAGAGAGATAGAAACATTGATGAGAAAGAAACATCGATCTGCTGCCTCCTGCATTCCCCCCCTACCCCCCACTTGGGATCGAACCCACAACCAGGGCATATGTCCTAACAAGAAATGAAACCATGACCTACTGGTTCGTGGTCTGACACTCAACCTCTGAGCCATACCAGCCAGGCAAGAAATTTGTCATTTAATCACAGCTCTGGGGCAGATGATAGCATTATTCCTATTTTACAAATGAACATAATAAGAGATTTTGATTTATAGCATGTCACTGTCAGAATCCGCCTGAGTCCTGAGTCTGCTGACTCAAGATCTTGTGCCATTTCCACTTCAAAGACAGATGACTATGTATCATGAATGCCCTGAAGGAAATACCCATATTTGGGGAGGAAGTTAGACTATATGATTATCAAGTTTCCTTCTGACTTTGAACATCTTTGATTTTAAAATTTGACCTCATTTGCTCGTTCACTACTTTTTTGAAAACTTTGCCCAACCCATTTCCCAAATAAGTGTTTGTCTTTAAACTTTGTTTTTCCCCCTATTGCCTAAGTAGTTTCTAGAAAAACTTGTTCCATCTCTTTGTATTCCAGTATCTGCAATCCCATACATGCTTAATCAATAGCCCTGTCTTTAGGAAGCTAAGAATCCTGGTAAACCAGTTTACCCTTTTCCTTCTTCCTTCCTCAAATGCCCTTCTCCAATTAATTTTCCTACTGAGAATCCCAAAATCCTTGTGATTTTTATTGTGGTATTTGTGACTATGATGTCTGGTTTATTTTTTCTTTCTAATTCAGTTCCATTATTTTTGATGACTTTCACCCTGTTTTCATCTTTATCAGTAAACTACCAACTTCATGATTGTCTGTCTCTATCTTATCACTGATATCATCTTCAAGTTCTTGGCACTTTTCCTGCTCCTTAGATCATATTTGACTCACTCTAATGTCTCCCATATCTCCATTTGGTTTTAATTTTTGTTTACACTCTTGCCTGTTTCTTTAATCACTCAATTCTAGCCCTGTCCACCATCTCCATTCTGATGGCACCAGTATTTCAAACCATAACTCCTCTGTTAATGACTTCATTGTTATACTCCTTTCCCCAATCCTTGATATCTTGACTAATGGATTACAAATTGTGTTCCATGGAATATATGGTTCTCCTGATGATCCTTCAATAGCTCCTGAAAGACTAAAAAAACTTTCCCATCCTTCCAGAATTAACCCTCAAGGCTCAGGGTTTGGTTTTCCTCTCTTTTGGTATTCTTTATATCTGGACTCAACTCAGCCAGCCTCAAAACTTACTTTTCAGCTACCTGTTCCCTCTACTTCATTCACATTGGTTAACACTTCTCCCACATTCAAATCAGTTTCTTCTTGGCTTTCATTGTGTGGTCGTTTTGAACACTTAAGTCATTGTGCTTTTTATGTACAGTTGTTTAAAGCCAGTGAAAGCTCCTTTTATTCACAATCCTTATTCACTACGTTTAACACAGTTTCTTTTCCGTGGTAGGAGTTCAATAAACATTTAATAAATTGAATTCAATTGATACTCAAATCGTAACTATTTCTAGAGCTTTTCAATCTAACCTGTTAAATTAACTGAACATCATTTTCCCCATTAAAGTTCTCACTCCATTTTCGGTTATTTCCTATTAGAGGCCTGATGCACGAAATTCGTGCAAGGAACTTGGCCCTCGCAGCCCCAGCTGCCTCTCGGCCCTGCCCCCTGCCCACTGGTCGTTCTGAAAGGTCGTTCTGGAAGGTTGTTCCGCCATCTGGTTTAATTAGTATATTAGCTCTTTATTATATAGGATTGTTTGTAGAATCAAGTCTACTTGGCATTTCATTTCAAGACCCACAAAGAAATGTCTTTACCTTTGTATCTTTATTTCTCACTGTTGTCCTAATATAACCTTTCTTCGTAGTCTGTTAACTTCTTATAAATTTCTCTATTCTTTTGTTTTTATTATTTTCCCAACTGAAATGCCTTTGCTACCTTTTTTTTTCTTTCTATTTTATCCAAATTTTACCTTACCTTCAACCTGTGCTCCCTAAACATTCTAATTATTGAACTTTTAGTAGATAACTTATATGATTTAACACTATTACTTATTGATCTGTGACCTTTACTTTATGGTTGTTTTGGGGGCATAATTTAGCTTTTTATATGTACATGTATTTTATCTCCATTATTAAACATCAATAATTTTTAACTTAGACCAGTGGTCAAAAATAAACTTTCTGCTTTGGGATCTGCCACCAGTTTTCTATTTGGACTTGAATAGTTAATTCTTTAGGTTTTTCAGTTTGCACATCCATAAAGAAAAGAGGTTGAACTGAATTACTTAAACTGTTCTATGTTCTGCTAAAAAAAAAAAAGAAAAGTGCTTTCAGGAAAATTTTAAAGATGGATAATACATTTAAAAATTAAATGTGCCCTAGCTGGTTTGGCTCAGTGGATAGAGCATCATCCCATGGACTGAAGCGTGCCGGGTTTGGTTCTGATCAAGGGCACGTACCTCGGTTGCAGGCTTGATCCCTGATCCTGGTTGGGGTGCACATGGGAGGCAACCAATTGATGTGTCTCACATCAGTGTTTCTCTCTGTCTCTCCCCTTCCCTTTCACTCTCTCTAAAAAACAAGCAAAACACTGGAAAAATATTCTCGAGGGAGGATTAAAAAATAAAAATAAATGTAAGATATAAGATGATGAAAAATAAAGCAGTGAAGGAGGGGGCTATGTTGTGATTTAAATAGATGGGCAGAGAAGCCTCTTGGAGTAGGGGACAGTTGAGTAAAGACCTGAAGGAAGTATAGGAGCAGATATCTGCAAGAAGAGTACTCTAGGTAGAGGGAGCAACATGTACAAAGACCCTGAGGCAGAACATATATGTTTTTGAGAAATGGCAAGGAATTCAGTGTATACAGGGGTGGGCAAAAGTAGATTTACAGTTGTGAGTACATTATTGTATTACTTATTATTACGACTGTAAACCTAATTTTTCCCACTCCTGTATATGCAGAATGATTAAGGGTAAAAGTAATTGGAGAGATGGTCAGGAAGATAATGGGGGAGAGGGCAAGATGTAGGGCTGGATAAACCATTGAGAAGACTTCACATTGTTATACTCAGTATTTTTTTAAATATATTTTATTGATTTCTTACAGAGAGGAAGGGAGAGGGATAGAGAGTTAGAAACATCGATGAGAGAGAAACATCGATCAGCTGCCTCCTTCACACTCCCTACTGGGTATGTGCCTGCAACCAAGGTACATGCCTTTGACCGGAATTGAACCTGGGACCCTTGAGTCCGCAGGCCGACGCTCTATCCATTGAGCCAAACCAGTTAGGGCTACTCAGTATTTTTTATGGGACAGTTTTCATGGGGATATATAATTCTGAATTTTAATAATTGTGAAGCATCCAGGAATGAGGTACTTTTAATCACATTTTAAGAATTTTTTATTTTACTTTGAAGAAGTGGTAATAACTCAAAATACACCATCAATGAGAGTTGACTGCCTACATTGGTTCTTTTGCGTTAGGGTTTGTAATTATGACTTAATTTTTCCCCTTAGGTAAATTAACACAATGGATTTCTCCAAGCTACCAAAAATACGTGATGAAGATAAAGAAAGCACATTTGGTTATGTGCATGGGGTCTCAGGACCTGGTAAGTAATACAGAATAATCTCAATGGTAAAGATTCCTAATTTCAATTAATGCATTTTCAAGGTGTTTTAGATGGAAATACAGAAGTTTCTGTTCACCTACATAAATTCTGTCCTCAAAAGATTTTATAACTGCTACTAGAGGCCGGGTGCACGAATTCGTGCATCAGTGGGGTCCCTCAGCCTGGCCTGCGGGATCGGGCTGAAACTGGCTCTCTGACATCCCCTGAGGGATTCTGGATTTCGAGAGGGCACAGGCCAGGCCGAGGGACCCCACCAGTGCACGATCAGGGCCAGGGAGAGACGCAGGAGGTTGGCCAGCCAGGGAGGGACCGAGGGAGGGCTCCAGGGTGTGTCTGGCCCATCTCGCTCAATCCTGATGGGCTGGACCCCAGCAGCAAGTTAACCTACTGGTTGGAGCATCTGTCCCCTGGTGGTCAGTGCATGTCATAGCGACTGGTTGGCTGGTCGACTGTCTGCCCCCTGGTGATCAGTGCACATCACAGCGAGCGTTTGAGTGGTCTTAGCATATCATTAGCACATTACACTTTGTGTGTGTTTTTTTAAAAAAATATATCTTATTGATTTTTTACAGAGAGGAAGGGAGAGGGATAGAGAGTTAGAAACATCGATGAGAGAGAAACATCGATCAGCTGCCTCCTGCACACCTCCCACTGGGGATGTGCCCGTAACCAAGGTACATGCCTTTGACCAGAATCAAACCCACGACCCCTCAGTCCGCAGGCCGACGCTCTATCCACTGAGCCAAACCAGTCAGGGCTAGCACATTACACTTTGATTGGTTGAACGTCCGACCGGTCGACCGGACACCTAGCATATTAGGCTTTTATTATATAAGATGAGACTGAGGTAATACCTCCATCCTAAGGGTTTATCTAGCATTCATTATCTAAATTTGATAATTATTGAGGTACTAATTTGTAATATCATGTTTATTATGTAAATGTATAATCACTGTTCAGATTATTACCTATTTTTTGTTAAAGCTATATCTTTTAGTATGTGATACCTTGCAAATTATAAGCATTCAATAAATATGTTAATTTAGTTTGAGCTTTAATAATGTTTTCAGAGCATTTCTCAGTAATATCAACCTTAGCTCTTTACATATATAAAACCTTCTAAATGGCTATTTCAGAATCACATAACTGGCTAGCTGTGGAAAAGAAGTCTCATGACATGACACTGATAATGGAGAGCAGTTTTAAAGTTTATGTTCATTTTATCAAAACTTGGGGTACTGCTGTATCTCATTCTAGTATTCATTTTGTTATTCCACACTCCTACTGCAAAACCTGATTCAGTTTCCAGAAGTAAACCTGTTCATTGATTTATAATCCTTAGTGGAAATCCATTTTTTCTTATATCTCAGTCTTTATGCAAATGAAGACTGTCAGTCACTATGCCTCTTATTTCTCCCCTGGAAGCTTCTATCACTTAGAAATCGCTGTTTGAGCTTTAATTAATTGGCAAACAATGCATTTCACTGTTTTTAATCTCTGTTGCCATTCAGAGAAATAGTTTCCCCTTGATGATCAAAAGAGTTTTTAGGAAAGGCTACACACAAGAACTTTTAGGGAAAGGACAAAAGAACACCATCAAAAGAGTTTAGGCAAAAATATTTTTCTAAAACTTGTAGTAAATTCTTGAACCTATTTCTAATTCTTCAGTACTTAATAAGATAAAGAAATGGCATACATTTGGTTGATGAAATAAGATTTAAAATTTTAGTTATCTCTGATATTTCAATGCATCTTAATTCTTACTAGTATATAGTAGGTATAGAGGTAAATATTTATGAAATTAATATATCTACATTGTTCTAATACAGTAAAATTTTAATACTGTAATAGTTTTTATTTGAATATTGCCTAATACATAGTTCTAATCAATTTTATCAGAAGGCTAAATATTAAAAATAGATTTATTTCTATGCCTATGAAAATGTACAACCTTCCCTTCCTGCCAGAAAAGTAATCATTTCTTACTAGACAGTATATATAGTCCAAAATAGTAAGCACAAATTCTGTTATAGTACTTACAAAAAATAGGGATTTTTTAAATATATATGTATATTCTTTTATTATTATTGATTTCAGAGAGGAAGGAAAAGAGAGAAATAGAAACATCAATGATAAGAGAGAATCATTGATCAGCTGCCTCCTGCACGCCCCCTACTGGGAATCAAGCCTGCACCTGGGCATGTGCCCTGACTGGGAATGGAACGATGACCTCCTGGTTCATAGGTCAAAGCTCAACCACTGAGCCAAGCTGGCCAGGGAGAGTTCTTTTTATTTATATACATATATGTTTCATTGACTTAAGGGAGAGAGAGAAAAAGAGAGAGAGAGCTCGCGCATCAGAGAGAGTGCAATATCATAGGCTGCTTCTTGCACATCCTCTACTGGGCATGTGCCCTGACCAGGAATTGAACCAGTGACCTTTTTTTGGTGGATGGGACAAAGCTCAACCAACTGAGCCACATCAGCCAAGGCAGAAATAGGGATTCTTAGTCAGGACCTCACCCAGTGGTGGTAACTAATTATAAACATCCCTATTGTCTATTTTGTAGATGCATATGTGAGTTTTTCTAGGTAGAGCGTGATCATCAGTTTATGGAAAAGGTCCATGTCCCAGAAAAGTTTTAAGAACCACTGTTATTAAGTGTTCGAGAGTAAAGATGATGTTTCCAATATTATCTTTCAAAGGAATGGTGACAACATAGCAAACTGATAATTGTGTGGCATTCTACCACACTACTAGCTAAAGTTTCTGTTCCATTTTTGCAGTTTTTATTTTCATTTTCCCAAACCCACTCTTTCATGTATTATAGCAACCTGGGTTGATCAAAACCCTTATTTACATTATGGGTTATTATGGATTATTATGAGTATATTCTGTAAATGTATAATCTTTAGCCTAACAAATTTATTTTGTTTCCTGCTATATCATATGCTAAAAATGCATCTTTCTGTGAAACTATATGTATGTTCCATAGTGGGTGTTTTATTTTCCTTATGAATATATGAGAGAGCTGTTTTATTGGATTTACTGGATATTTTAATTACCTATAACTATTCACAGAGTTTAAGTCATCAGAATATGCATATTTTCTTTTCAGTGGTTACAGCGTGTGAAATGTCAGGTGCAGCCATGTATGAGCTGGTGAGAGTGGGCCACAGCGAGTTGGTTGGAGAGATTATCCGATTGGAAGGTGACATGGCTACTATCCAGGTGTATGAAGAAACTTGTATCCTTTTTGATTCAATTTCTTTTTTAAAAATATGTATTTTTATTGATTTCAGAGAGGAAAGGAGAGGGAGAGAGAGATAGAAACATCAATGGTGAGAGAGAATCATTGATTGGCTGCCTCCTGCACGTCCCACGCTGGGGATCAAGCCTGCAACCCTTGCATATGCCCTGACCTCCTGGTTCATGGGTCAACCAACACTCAACCACTGAGCCACGCTGGTTGGGCC
Organism: Myotis brandtii; assembly: GCF_000412655.1. Lineage (NCBI taxonomy): Eukaryota > Metazoa > Chordata > Mammalia > Chiroptera > Vespertilionidae > Myotis > Myotis brandtii. The sequence goes on along the minus strand of NW_005365599.1, from coordinate 316,772 downwards.
TTTTTGGTTAAATTTTTTGCCACATTCTACAAGTCACATTTTAAGGATTTATGGCAAAGGTAGAAGCAGAACAACCAGTGGTATCAGAAGCATGAAATGTTGGTATTAGAAATCTGATTTATACAGGAGTATATTGAAGAAAGGTACTAGGAATTAGTGCTCTTCTTAATAAATTAGTATCACCTTCTGAATTTTCATTACTCAATATTTCAGTAGTTCACAAACTTTAGAGGGAATCAGTTAGAGGGAGACATATTGAGAAGAAACCATAAACAGAATGCCATCATCAATTTGTATGATTAAAAGTCTCCAATCATTTCTGTTTATAATAGTAAACCGGTCACCATTCTATCTTTATTCTAATAAATAGTGCTGGGTGATGTGTTAAATTACAGCTTTAGTACTGGGGAATATTTACTATTTGGCTAGTTTAGCTACCATAATTTTGGCTTTTAAATATAGAATTTATTTTCAATTTTCTATAAAAAATAAAGAGAGAAAGAGTTAAGCCTTGTGAAGAGAAACCAGTTTTTTTATTTTTTTTTGGCGGGGGACCAGGGGGGGGACTTTATTTGTGTATTTTACTTAGATTGGTCCTCAGGATCAGCATTAATTCTTTAGCTATTTAAGATTTATTTGAAACAACTTTTTTTTTTTTGTCATACTAAAATACATGCTTGCCAGTATCTTTTCTGTGTGTGTGAGTACTGTGCTAATTAAAAAAAAGTCATCTGAAAATTTGAAATAAAATGAGAAATCTTTGTGGTTATGAAATCATGACTAGTCAAAAGAATTTTTTCTGTTGTTACTGTTAACTTTTATTTAATCTTTTACATGGTTTGCAGATTTAAAATAAACAAATGAACATGTATATGGTGACAATTCTCCCCACTTTTGTCATCCTGTATCTGGCCAGTTTTCAGAACACACACACATGCATGCAGCCATTTTAATTAGTTCTTCTTATTATATAGCCTTCTAGTTTAATTGCATTTATGAACCAATATCAATATGTACTTTTCTTCCTTTTTTTTTACTAAAAGATAGCATATTATATTCACTTAAAAAGAAATGTATTGTGTAAGATAGATAGATATGTGATAAATAAAGTAAAGTGTTAATGGTAGAATCTAGCCAGTAGAAATAGCAGATGGAGTTCACTGTAAAATTCAGCTTTGCAATAGGTTTAAAAGTGTTCATAACCAATTATTAGAAATGAAACTATATCTTGGAGATCTTTCTAGAGCAATTCATATAAGCTTCTATTCCTTTTTTACAGCTAAGTAGCATTCACCATATGAATATACCATAATTCATATGGTATATTAATCAATATCTTAATGATAGAAATTTTAGTTGTTTCTAGTCATTTATTACATACAATGTAACTATAGCATGAATTCACAGAAGTTAGATTTTTGGGTCAAAATTTATGCATTTTAGTTTTGATAGATATTGCTAAGTTGGTGTCAATAAAAGTTGTACTGCTTTTACGCCTATGAACAAGTACATGAGAGCAAGCAGGACTCAATGTGCTTATTTGCAGGCTTTATTCTTTTCCTTTTTAAAACCACTTAATTCTTAAGATTTTAATTTTTTGTTAGGAACTAATATCCTTTTTAGGGGACTGATGTTCTTAAGTTGTATAGTTGAAATAATGTATTAAAGAGAAACTTTTGTTTCTGTTTTTAAGTTCTATGGTTTCTCAAACTGCACCAAGGCACTCTGGGCAACTTCAACTCCCAGGATGTTTTAAATTTTTGAAGTTAACAAGAATATTAGACATCTTGTCAGACACCATGTGACCTAGTAGCTTGAGATAATAAACAGTTTCGTTACTTGGCTGCACTATATTCTTGTTGATGATGTCATATATTCACGAAGCTGAGTTTTTTGGTGATTGCTAAACTAAAAAGCAAGTACTATGTGCAGCTGAATATGGATCAGGTATTCAGTCTGATTCCAAGGTTTGAAAATTGTAAAATGCCTGACAGGCACATATATCCCATTTGTAAGAATTGAGTTTATTTAAGAATGAAATTAAAATAATATTTTTTCTATTTATGTATATTTCCAAGTGCCACTTGGTTATTTGGAGATGTGTGTGTGTGTGTGTGTGTGTGTGTGTGTGTGTATACATACATATATATATAATTGTTTGGATATGGCTATTTAATAAATGTAATTATTAGATAGAAGTTTTGTCACTGTGAAAATGTTACTAAAACACTAAGAATGTTGTAAACTGAGAAAGTTTGACCATCTCTGTTTTAGCTCCTTAAGTATCATTTCCCATTAAACTGGTATTTCCTTTTTATAGTATCTCTAAACTTTCTTAGTGAGTTTTCCTCAACTACTGTTTCTAGCTGGTGTGTCTGTTGGAGATCCTGTACTCCGCACTGGTAAACCCCTCTCTGTAGAACTTGGTCCTGGCATTATGGGAGCCATTTTTGATGGTATTCAAAGACCTTTGTCGGACATCAGCAATCAGACCCAAAGTATCTACATTCCTCGAGGAGTAAATGTGTCTGCTCTTAGCAGAGATATCAAATGGGATTTTACACCTTGCAAAAACCTACGGGTATGTCTTTATAATCAAGATTTCTAAAGTTGGTTTCAGATTGTGAAATGAATTATTTTGTACTCTTAATTCAAATAAAAATAGACCACAGAAGCATAGTATAAATTTTTCTTTAAATCTACTAGGATTATAGAACTAATATGTTTTACTGATAAGTGAGGCAAATGATTTAAAGAATATCAAGGGTCGGTCTACTTGATGTTTATTTGAACATTAAACAACAAATGCATTTGTTCTCTAGGTTGGTAGTCACATCACTGGTGGAGATATTTATGGAATTGTCAATGAAAATTCTCTCATCAAACACAAAATCATGTTACCTCCACGAAGCAGAGGAACTGTAACTTACATTGCTCCACCTGGAAATTACGATACCTCTGTAAGTATCACATAAACTTTATCTCACAGAGTAGTCCTACTTATATATGCTAGTTGCCCAGTTTTAGTGCTCTAAATAGTTTTAGAGTTATTTAATGTATAGGTTTTAAGTAAATCCCATCATTATTTTTTATTCAACTTGTTTTTTAACTTGGGCTTGGGAATACAAAAACAAGTTTTTAAAAATTTTTTTTGTTAAAGTCTAGTTGCCATACAATATTATATTACGTTCAGGTAAACAACATAGTCATTTGACATTTATGTACCCTACGATATGATCACCATAGTAAGCCTAGTAATTATCTGTCATCAAGCAAAGTTACTATATTCTTGACATATTCCCTGTGCTGTATGTTATATCCAGGTGCTTATTAGGTAAAGGGAATAAGAGAACATAGTGTTTCTTTTTCTTTTTTTTCTTAATATTTTTATTGATTTTAGGGAGAGGGGGAGAGAGATAGAAACATCAATGATGAGAGAGAATCATTGATTGGCTGCCTCCTGCCTGCCCCACATTGGGGATCAAGACCACAACCCAGGTATATGCACTGACTGGGATCCGAACCATGACCTCCTGGTTACATAGTTGACGCTCAACCACTGAACCATGCCAGCCAGGCCATAGTGTTTCTTTTTTGAGAAAGAACTATCTATAACAGTGATGGCGAACCTATGACATGCGTGTCAGAGGTGACACGCGAACTCATTTTTTTGGTTGATTTTTCTTTGTTAAATGGCATCTACACTAATAAAAGAGAAACATGGTAATTGGCGTATGACCGCTACCCTTCCCATTGGCTAATCAGCATATCCTTACGCAAATTAACTGTCAGCCA
>NW_005365599.1:290038-311952 GCF_000412655.1 Myotis brandtii | reverse complement strand
CAGTGATGGTGAACCTATGACACGCGTGTCAGAGGTGACACGTGAACTCATTTTTTTGGTTGATTTTTCTTTGTTAAATGGCATTTAAATATATAAAATAAATATCAAAAATATAAGTCTTTGTTTTACTATGGTTGCAAATATCAAACAATTTCTATATGTGACACGGCACCAGAGTTAAGTTAGGGTTTTTCAAAATGCTGACACGCCAAGCTCAAAAGGTTCGCCATCACTGATCTATAATAATAAAAGCATAACATGCAAATTGACTGTACGACCAAACAGCAAAACGACCATCCGGACGACCTTCCGGACAACCACGCTATGACACGCACTGGCGCCAGGCCAGCCAAGGCTGGTGCAATGTGATTGGTCGGGGGGCTCAGGCTACCCTGTAAGAGACTTCGATTTTAATTGTCAATCTGTATTCACATAATTAGTTGCATAATGGATTACATGAATTCTTGGGTGAGCCATTTAAAACTTAGTCCTTTAATGTTATTGATAGTCATATCATATCAAATCCCTAATCATCTTTGTGGGTATGAAGATAACTATTGCGAAGACAAGTGTAACATATCACTTTTTCCTAATAAAATGTGATAAAATATAATTTTCCAGTTATTTCACAAAAATAAGTCTGTGTTGTATAATATGTAGAGAGCAAGAGTTAAGATTGGAGTTCTGGGCAATCAGCTAGCCTTAACTCACTAGCTTAGAGACTCATTCACTTTTATGTGGAAGAACCACCCTAAAGTGGTTCATATATCAACAGAATTACAGATTTTATAGGTCTTTGGACTTTGGAATTGTTTGTGAATAGTTGAAATCATGTCAATGTTCATAAATGTTAGAGTATTACTAATTACTTTTTGGCTTTTGCAAATATTTTTAAATATTTAACCTTATTAAATATTTTAGGGTTATTTAATTGATGTATTTTTCATTAAAGCAGTTATAGGAGCATTATAATAAAGTAAATAAAACAACAAATAGAAATTTATGAAAACATTCATTTTTCCTCTCCCTCAGTCCCAGGAGTATCTCCTGTATCCTTCCAGATTTCTCCCTATGTATATCCTCATAACTTAATTAACTGTTCCTTTATTACTTGAGATATCTCTTTCTCAAAAACTCCTAAGCTGTTTTTAATCACAAAAACAGTAATAAGGGCCGAACAGTAATAGAACGAAATATAAAGATTTACAATAAAAAGTATAAATCTACTTCCCCACTTCCCTACAAAACACCTTCCTACCACCAAGAAGAATCTGAGGTTACTTTGATTTAGAGCAGTGGTTCTCAATCTGTGGGTCGCGACCCCTTTGGCGGTCAAACGACCCTTTCCCAGGGGTCGCCTCAGACCATCCTGCATATCAGATATTTACATTACGATTTATAACAGTAGCAACATTACAGTTATGAAGTAGCAACGAAAATAATTTTATGGTTGGGTCACAACATGAGGAACTGTATTTAAAGGGCCAGAAGGTTAAGAACCACTGATTTAGAGGAATAGATGTTTATAAATTTGACTGTGCTTCAAATCCTGATGTATTTTTATAGGATGTTGTCTTGGAGCTGGAATTTGAAGGTGTAAAGGATAAGTTCAGCATGGTACAGGTATGGCCTGTACGTCAAGTTCGGCCTGTCACTGAGAAGTTGCCTGCCAATCATCCTTTGTTGACTGGCCAGAGAATCCTTGATGCCCTTTTTCCGTAAGTTTGAGTTGTGTCCCAGTTTTCCCTGAGTTATTATCACCATAGTAAGCCTAATAACTATCTGCCATCATGCAAAGTTACTATAGTATTGACATATTGCCTGTGCTGTATGTTATATCTAGATACTTATTAGGTAAAGGTAATAAGAGCACATAGTGTTGCCCTGGCCTGCTTGGCTCAGTGGATAGAGCGTCAGCCTGCGGATTGAAGGGTCCCAGGTCGATTCCGGCCAAGGGCACATGCCTGGGTTGCAGGCTTGATCCCCAGTGGGGGGCGTGCAGGAGGCAGCCAATCAATGATTCTCTCTCATCATTGATGTTTCTATCTCTCTCTCTACCCTTCCTCTCTGAAATCAATAAAGAAATATATTTTAAAAAAGAGCACATAGTGTTTATTTTTTGAGAGGAAAATATTCTTTATAAATAAATATTTTATGTGCTAATCCTATAATACATTTTATCTAGAGAAATTCTTTACTTTCCCCTTTGTACCTTCCACTGTTCTCCTCATTTTCACAGCCACATCTCTGGAAAGAATGAATAGTTCTTTCCACCTTTCCCTCTCTAATATACCATACTACTCTGCCCTTGGATCCACCACTCAACTGAAACTACTCTCACTAACATAGTCAGTCACTCCCATACTTAATAATTCAATAAGTAGGCTTTATTTCGTTCTACTCCTTCCCCTTTGAAACATCTTCTTTCTTTGTTCTTCCTGTTAGCTTTTGTCCACAAGTTCTAATTCTTCATTGCAGGTTTATTCTCCTTAATTTTGCTATTTCATAGTGTTTTCCCTCTTTTAGGGCCTTTTTTCTCATCATTATATATCTTACCCTCTGAGGATAACTTCATCCACTCTCATCACTTAAATATTCATATATAGAATATACCAGGTATAGTCTCCAACATCTGTTTCTTCATCCCAAATTTCTTCTGCATTCCAGACTCATATATAAAACACTTCTGATTATACCTCTCCTTTTCAATGTCCTACAGGTGCCTCAAAGTCAGTATGTTCAAAACTAAAGCAATTATCTTAATCACCACTTCCTTCCTTACAACTTGCTCATTTTTCTTTGCTGCCTCTCTCAGCAAATGTCATCATCCATCCATCCTCCCAGTGAATGCCTAATTTAAAATCTGTTACTTCTCTCAAGGATAGCTTTTACCCTTCCACATCTCATTATTGAACAAGTGCTTTTATTCTTTTCCCTAAATATTTTTTGTCTGTATCTTTCCTCCCTGCTTCATGACCCTAATTAAGGCTCTTACCATAATTCCTGCAATAATCACATTTAATCAGACTTGCTATCTCCAGTCTTGCCTTCTTTCTAAGTGGTTGTCCTTATTAAATAGTGATCCATTTAAAACACATGTCTGTTCCTCACGGTTTTCTTGAAAACCTTCAGTGCTCTTCATTGCTTTTAAAACAAATACAAATACACACTCCTTAACTCTTTACAAAGCTACCCATGATCTGGGCATTGCTTACCTTTCAATATTGTTTCAGGCACTTAATTGCCTAGCTACTTCCTTTTGTACCATCTTCTAGGCATACTGAGGACTGTTAATTCCTCAAGCAGTGCTCCCTCTTGGATCTTGGCCATGCTGTTCCCTCTGCTGAAAATGTTACTTCCCTTTATCTGACTAATTTCTCTTTCCTTTCTAGTCTTATCTACTTTCAGGGAGACTTTCCTAACCCCACTCCAATCCAGTGTTAGACTGTGCGCCGGTTCCTATGTATTCCCACAACACCTTGGTTGCTTTCTATGATAGCACTTTCACATTGGGTTGCATTGCTAAACTTCCAAACTGGGGCACACCCAGCCCTGCCTCCCCTCCCTAGGTTAATAGTGATTTGAAAGAGGTATGTAAAGCCATAGGATGAATGGGCATGCCTTCTGAATTTATCAGTCACTGAAAGATTTGGAGGAGAAAAGATTTTAATGCATGTTTTATATTGAAAAAAGTCAATTATTATTAAGGATGCAGTGTTTTAGTGAATTTTTATGATAAAACACAATATTATAAAGAAATTTCCCTTATTGTCACATCTCATTTCTCCTGCCCAGACCTTCCCACCACACACACACACACACACACCCTCACAACATTCACTTTCCTCTGCCCTTAAGATTATTTCACTGTCCACTGCCACATTTTAGGGAAAGTGTGGAAGTGGCTGCTAAGTAGTACTGCAATCATCAACTGACTGCAGTTTACCCCACTGTTAGGTGAGTGCTCTGAATACAGAAACATGGCTATCTTTTTTTTTTTTAATCCTCACTCAAGGATATGTTTTTTATTGATTTTTTGAGGGAAGGGGGAGGAGAGAGAAAAATGGGAGGGAGAAGGAGAGGGAAAGAAAGAGAAACATCAGTGTGAGAGAGAAACGTGCCCTACCGTGGATGGAACTGGCAACCTAGATATGTGCCCTGACCGGAAATCGAACCCACAACCTTTGGAATTCAAATCCAACTGAGCCACCTGGCCAAGGCAAACATTGCTATCTTATTTTCTGTTGTCTTTCTAGCATCTCCATGCACATTTTTTAATGTCCTGGAAGTACTTTGTAAATAGTTATTGAATGGATAAAAGGGGTTGACTGAATACCTTATCGAAAGTTTTTGTTCATTCACAGCAAGTCGTGAATTTAAAGTCTTCCTTTTTACCTCAGGAGACAATTTTCAAAAGTCTTTTATATTTTTATTGTAGCTCTAATTCATAGGTTGTCCTTTCATGAACTAATTTCAATAAGCATTCAGAATATCATTAATACTATTTTATTTATCCTTTTTTGTGTGTATCCCTTTTCCTAAGGTACCTTGTGGAATCTACTTTCACTTTTCAGCTATTCAAGCTGATAGAGATGATCAGTGATTAACAAACAATACTATTATAGGTACTAACTAGGGGAGCAATTATCTATACTAATAAAAGGGTACTATGCTAATTAGACCGGATCAACTGGATGTCTTCCGGACGTCCGATGTCCTTCCAGACAAAGCCACGGTGGCGGGGGCTGAGGCAGAGGCGGTTAGGGAGGATCAGGCCGGCAGGGGAGCAAGTGGTTAGGGGCGAGATCAGGCTGGCGCGAGGGAGTAAGCAGTTAGGGGCGAGATCAGGCTGGTGTAGGCGAGCAAGCAGTTAGGGGCGAGATCAGGCCAGTGCAGGGGAGCAAGCAGTTAGGGGTGAGATCAGGCCCGTGGTGGGGAGCAAGCAGTTAGGGGCAAGATCAGGCCAGTGGAGAAGCAAGCAGTTAGGGGCGAGATCAGGCCAGCAGGAGAGCAGTTAGGGGCGATCAGGCAGGCAGGCAGAGATGGTTAGGGGCGATCAGGTCAGCAGGGGAGCAGTTAGGGGCGATCAGGCCAGCAGGGGAGCAGTTAGGGGCAATCAGGCAGGCAGGCAGAGGTGGTTGGGGCAATCAGGTCGGCAGGAGAGTAGTTAGGGGCATCGGGCTGGCCAGCAGAGTGGTTAGGGGCAATCAGGCAGGCAGGCAGGCGAGAGGTTAGGAGCCAGGGGTCCTGGATTGGAGAGGGTGCAGGCCGGACTGAGGGATACCCCCCCCCCCAGCACGAATTTCATGCACTGGGCCTCTAGTACCTATATAATTGCTCTTTGTAAGTGTATACATATAGATACACATGAAAATATTTCAAAGTTCTTTCTTTAACTTACACCTATTTTATTTACTGGCATTTATTAGCAAGTGAAGTAATTTATACTTTGTTTTCTTTGTTTAGATGTGTGCAGGGAGGAACTACTGCAATCCCGGGGGCTTTTGGCTGTGGAAAGACAGTGATTTCGCAGTCTCTGTCCAAGTATTCCAACAGTGATGTAATCATCTATGTAGGATGTGGTGAAAGAGGAAATGAGATGTCTGAAGTCCTCCGCGACTTCCCAGAGGTCTGTATCTATAGAGTTTCAAATAATATTTTAGAGAAAATACTACTAATCAACTTTCACTGGCAATTAATAAAGCTTTGTGTTATATCTAGAGCATTACTCTCATTTATCAAGGATCTTTTAAGGAATTTTCTAATTAGACTCATGATTCAATTTATATATTTAAGGAAAGGAATTTGTTTCAGCCAGACACTTGAAAGTTTCTTTTTGTAGTCTGGTGGCTTTCAGTTATTGGGAGAATATAAAATAGACAATAGGCTTTATATGATTTTCTAGGTAACTGTAGTAATAATATTCCTTTTTCCATAAAATAATGGATTTCACTTAGGAAATGGAAATAATGGCTGTCATTTTTACAGCACAGTGGGACAGGGAGATGAAGTTGGAGTGATGGAGAATATTATTTTGGCAACACTGATTAGAAGAGAAGTTAAATATAGACAGTTTGTAAAAAAGAGACTAAAATGTTCTATTTAGAAAATAGAAGATCACTAATAGATTGTTTGCCTCTAGCTCACAATGGAAGTTGATGGTAAGGTAGAGTCAATTATGAAGAGGACAGCTTTGGTAGCCAATACCTCCAACATGCCTGTGGCTGCCAGGGAAGCCTCTATTTATACTGGTGAGTATATGAATTGGAATAAAAGCAGTTAACATTCATTCTTCAGTTTAGAGCTAACTCCAAACTCTTTCTTTTCCAAAGAACTTTTCTTTCATTCTAAAATACCTCTGTTTATATAACCATATCCCTAGTTTTTAAAAAATATTTTACTTATATCTTGAGAATATGTCAAAAAAGACATTTATAAAGCTGCCCCAATCTTTTTAATGACTATAAAATGATGTATCTTCTATTACTATGTTTTTTTCCTTACACTTTTGACCATCAATCTATCTCTGAATAAACCTGTATCTCTATAACATGAATCATCAGCTTTGAGTTATTATATTTTGACTCCTGGATATGAGAAATAAGAATATCAGGCAGGCAGGCGAGTGGTTAGGAGCCAGCATTCCTGGATTGTGAGAGGGATGTCTGACTGTGGAATCGGGCCTAAACCGGCAGTCAGACATCCCCCGAGGGGTCCCATATTGGAGGCTGGACTGAGGGACACCCCCCCTCCATGCATGAATTTTGTTCACTGGGCCTCTAGTCCCATATAATAAAAGCCTAATGTTCAAATTGACCTAACAGCGGAATGACCAGTGGAATGACCGGTCGCTATGATGTGCACTGACCACCAGGGGGCAGATGCTCAACGCAGGAGCTGCCCCCAGCATGCAGGCCCCAGGCCAGCCAAGGCAGGTGCCAGTGGGGGCCCCCCTGATTGCCCTGCCGGTTGCCCCTCAGAGGGAGGTGACCAGCAGCGGGGAGCGGGGCCAGCAAGCTGGTGGTGGCAGGCTGGTCAAGGTGGGTGCCAGCGGGCCCCCCCTCCCCTCCCCCCGATCGCCAGTCACCCCACAGATTGGCCCTGATCGCCAGCCAGGCCTAGGGACCCTACCCATGCACGAATTTCGTGCACCAGGCCTCTAGTAGTTAATAAACATAAAGAAAAGTTGAAAGAATGTTACAATGAACACCCATACACCCAGCACCTAGAATTATCAATTAACATATTACAATTCTTGCTTTATTAGATGCCTATTTAGTCTGTTTTTCTTAACTGAGCTATATATCGTCTTTCCTAGGTATATTAATCATTTGAAAACTGCTATAATTGGGTCCAAGGAACTCAGTTTTGGATAGTAGTTGTTTTTCCTACTGATTTGTAAAAGCTCTTTGAAATTAGTCTTTTATCTGTCGTGAGTTGCAAATGTTTTCCCAGTTTGTTCATATTTTAGTTTTGTCTGAGGGTTTTGTTTTTTCCCCTCTTGTAGGCACCAATCTTTAAGTCTGTGAAACTTCTTTGAGGCTTACTTGTGTATAAGTCTCTTCTACCAAGTCTTTCCAATATATACACACAATTGTTAGGAATGTCATCAGGGAAACTTAAAAACATAGCCGTGCTTGTATAAAAGCGGATCTGGTCCTATCATCAGATTGAAACATGAAATAATTATTGTGTTTTTTAACCCTTAATAATGATAAGTAATATTTCTTAAAGACTTTGTTCATGGAACCATTTTTTAGAAGCCTCGGAAATCAGTACTTTTTATTCTGAAATAAGTACTATGAAAAATAGTTAAGTGCTGAATTTTCCAACAACTATTTTGTTTTACCTACTATAAGCCTCTGTTTCTTTACTAGTAAAATAAAGGAACTGGAGCCATAGATTTTGAGAGTCTTATAATGTAGCAACAACTATAAATTTCTAATAGCTTAGAGTTGCATAGTTCTTTGTACTTCTTAGAGGGCATTTATATGTGTCATTTAATCTCATGCATATAGGTAGATAGGGCAAGAGCTTTATTATTTTAACATATTAGGAAACCACACTGGGAATGAAGTTACTTAGCTAAGGTCAATGACAGAACAGAAACTAGAATCCAGCACTTCTTCCTATAGATTACCTTCTTCAAAGGGGTTTACAATATGTATGATTTTAGAGGACAGGACTTGATCTGCATAGCAGAATGATCTGGATAATTAAGATATTACTCATGTTAATAATATATGCTACTTTTGAAAAATAACCAAACAAGCTAATTGTTTGAGGGTTTTTTGGTGTGTATATATGTGACACATAGGCAAAAACTATATTGGAAATTAACTTCAAACTTAATTATATTAATAGGGAAAAGAAGAGAGAAAAAGCCTTTTTCAACCTGTTAGAATGTATATCATATTAAGGTAGACTAGGCTGTGGCAACAAATACACCTTAATACAATTACTCAATAATAATAGATATTTATTTAAGGTGGTTAGGGGACTCTTTACTCTGTCATTCTGGGCTGGGACCCAGACTGAAAAGAACTCTTTCATTTCAGTGCAGGCCCTCCAGAGCTCCTGGGAGCTCGCTCCCTCTCAGTAAGCCAGAAGGAAGATGTGGCTTGCCTGGCAGTGAAACACGTTACTTTGATTAGCTACAAGTCAGTTTACACGGCCATATTTAAATGCAAAGGAGGTTATAGGAAATATAATTCATCTGTGTGTCCAAAAGAAGAAGAATAGATTTTGGTGAAACAGCAGATTGGTTCATGTACTTCTTGCTTTAAAGTTTTCTCAAGGGTGAAAAAGTCAGGATTATACATTATAGCATTATAATTTATAGTATTCTTCCCAATTTAGGAATTACATTGTCAGAATATTTCCGTGACATGGGCTATAACGTCAGTATGATGGCTGACTCCACCTCTAGATGGGCTGAGGCCCTTAGAGAAATCTCTGGCCGCTTAGCTGAAATGCCTGCAGGTAAGTCTGTGTATCACTTATTATGTAAGCAAAACTGATAGGTTTTTGGGGACTGCCCTAGTACCTCTCTTTTAAAATTGTTTTTTCATTTTTCAGATAGTGGATATCCTGCATATCTTGGTGCCCGTCTGGCCTCTTTCTATGAGCGAGCAGGCAGGGTGAAATGTCTTGGAAATCCTGAAAGAGAAGGGAGTGTCAGCATTGTAGGAGCGTAAGTACCTAAACTATTTACTTTTCAAAGGAGAAAAAGGGTCATTTATTATTTATTTATTTTAATAGGGTCATTTATTTTGAAGAGAAAATACTTAGCCACTCTGGGAGCAGTGATTCTTACCAAGGTTGCACATCAAAGTCATCCAACGAGCTCTCTAGGTCATTTCTTTATGTTCTGGTTCCACAGATGTGACTTGGCTGATTATTACATTTAAGTCACAATATCCTAGGAACAACTTAGAAAATTATAGACATGTTAAGGTAAGATTATATATATAAAAGGCTAAGTGACCGACCGTCCAACCAACAACCGGCTGGTACATATGACACGCACTGGCAGTTTAAAAATAAATGTTGACTTGCACGTGCGCGATACATGTAAAGCTCTCACTGGCGCCAATCACACACGTGTTTTGATCTGTCATTGTCGATTGTGAATTTGGTTGTTTTTGTTGACATTCAACGTGAACCACAGTGCAATTTATTCATTGACCATCCAACCAACTGGCTGTCCGGTACATATGATGCGCACTGGCAATTTAAAAATAAATGTTGACTCCCGCATGCGCAATACATATAAAGCTCTCACTGGCATCAATCACATGTGTGTTTTAATTTTATGATACTATATTATATATACTATTTTAACATGTAAGTTTTTTCAGTAACGTAATCACCACATGAATTTTCTCCCAATTAATTTCCTTTCAATGTGCACGAATCGTGCACCGGGCCACTAGTATTATGATGAAAACCAAGTGCAGATTCACGATCACTATTTAAAGCACACTTTGTTCTCAGAGCTTGTCTTTCCTTCCTGCTTCATCTGTGTGATTAGAATAATGAAACTGCTTGTAATAAATATCTGTCTCATTTCTCATACTAGCAGGTATTTAATGATTCTTATTTGTTCTGGTTTCTATTTAAGATTTTTATGTAAAATTTTCTTTCCAAAGGTCATTACTAAAGTTATTTATATTAAAAAGCCATTTACATTAAAATTGACTTTCATATAGAAGTTATTTTTCATAAGCATCCCTAATGACTATATTTTTTTCTTTTAAATTTAGAGTTTCTCCACCTGGTGGTGATTTTTCTGACCCAGTTACATCTGCTACTCTTGGTATTGTTCAGGTATATCTTTTCTAGTATAGTTAACTTCCGAGCTTGGCACCACCCTCCACCTCCATGGGGTGTTGTAATGTTACCCAAATCATCATGAAGTATTTAATATAGTCACTAAAGAGTAGGCGATGGTCAAGTCTATTTTAGTGTTTTATGAACATTCTTATCACTGAAAGCCTCAATGCTGTCTGTTCCTTCTTAGCTCTTTACCTGGGGTTTATAATAAATAATATCTATAAGTGGGAAATGTATCTGAGGTAGCAAAGTTTTATTAGCGTTAGAGTAATACTAACCTTTAAGTTAGAGTAATTTTAAAGTATTTTAAAGCAACTTTATTTTTTAATTGATTTTAGAGAGGGGTAGGGAGAGAGAAACATCGATGTGAGAGATAAGCATTAATTGGTTGCCCTGACTGGGAATCAAACCTGACACCTTTGGTGTACATGGCGACACTCCAGCCAAATGAGCCACACTGACCAGGGCGAGTTAGAATAACTTTAGATGTGGAAACAAATGAGCCCCAAAATGTGTAATGGTAAAAACTCAGTGGCAGTTTTTTTCCCCTGCTGGTAGTAATTCAGGGCTCCTTCCATCCTGTGGCTCTACTATCTCCTAGCCTGATAATTGTCTGCATCTGGCCGGCACAAAGGGAACCTAGAGAAGGCACACCTATTTTCTGAACCTTTGGCTCGGACCAGGTACTCCATTCATTCTGCTAGCCAAACCAGACAAAAGCAAAGCTGGAAAAATGTAGTTTCTGCGTAGGCAGATGCTTCCCAAGGCTTAAATGTTAGTGGATAGCTAGCCAACTTAGCCATTAAAAGAAGCCTAAATGAAAGATGTGTACAAATAGGGCTGTGGTGGGGGGAAAAAAGTTGATGTACTCATAAGTATATGTATTATTCATTTGGGAAAAATAAAATATTTGCTTATGTTTTTGTCAATATTATATTAAAGGAAATGGCAGAGGCTAAATTTACAACTCTCAAAGACCTTAACTTTTGCTAAAAAATTGAGTTTTAAATTGTAGGGAAGGGGGGAGCAAGTTAGGGATGTATAAAATACACATGAATGTTTGGCCTCAGAAAAATAACTGTTAGGTCTTACTGGATTGGCCCTTCATGATAGGGAACTAAATTTAACCAGAACATTTAGAGATTTTTTTAATCAAAGGGAGTGTGTATTCTATCTCAATGGGCATTTTCTGGTTCATCTGTTTATATTGCACCATAATAATCTTCAAAACAATAAATTTTTCTTTTTGCTACTTGATTTGATACACTATTAAAGAAATTCAGATAAATTTTGATTTATATGTACTATGCATCCTGAATTGAAAGGAGTATATTTTTTAATTGCAAGTTTTATTCTATTTCAATTATACTTAAACTAAAAATATACATTATTTGCCCCCCAAAATATATGCAATTACATATTAAAACAAAATATATCTCAATAAATTTTTTTAAAACTTTTATTTTTTAAGAGAAATTATTCTTAAAATGATTGAAAGTTTGCTTGTTTTGTTTTTCAATCAGGTGTTCTGGGGCTTAGATAAGAAACTAGCTCAACGTAAGCATTTCCCCTCTGTCAACTGGCTAATCAGCTACAGCAAGTATATGCGTGCCTTGGATGAGTACTATGACAAACACTTCACAGAGTTTGTTCCTCTGAGGACCAAAGCTAAGGAGATCCTGCAGGAAGAAGAAGATCTAGCAGAAATTGTACAGCTTGTGGGAAAGGTGAGTTATAAAATCCCACTGGAGCCCTGACTGGTTTGGCTCAGTGGATAGAGCATCGGCCTGCAGACTAAAGGGTCCCAGGTTCAATTCCGGTCAAGGGCATGTACCTCGGTTGCGGCACATCCCCAGTAAGGAGTGTGCAGGAGGCAGCCGATCGATGTTTCTCTCTCATTGATGTTTCTAACTCTCTATCCCTCTCCCTTCCTCTCTGTAAAAAATCAATAAAATATATTTTTTTAAAAATCCCACTGGAGTGTTGTAAGTACAGCTAGAACGTTGGATATGCAGATTCTGCTTAGCAAAATAAGTACTTACGAAATATTTTTAAACTAATAGCATTTATAGATTATTTCTTTATTTTGGCAGATATTTGAGAGACCTACTTGTGTTGTGAAAGGTAAAATAGTGATTATTGCTTTGATTTTTCTATTGATGAGTAGCAAATCACTCTCACACTTAGTGACTTAAAGTGTTTTATTACTCATGGTTTTGGGTTTGATGGCCTCAGTTGGGTGTTCTTGCTTGGGATCCACATACAGTTGTGGTCATATGATGGCTCAGGCTGGAGTTATTTGAAAGTTTCTTCCTTCACATGTCTTGTGCTGGGGTTGGGATGGCTGGAATAGTTAAGGGTTGGCTGGGCATTTCTGTCTCTATGTAGCATGTTCAGGGCTCTCAAAGTGAGTATTAAAAGAGAAAGAAAGTAGAAGCCACCAGCCTCTTAAGCCAGAGCCCCAAAACTAGTATAATGTGATTTCTGTCATTAATTTGGTCAAAGCAGTTTAGAGAGCTTGCCCACATGCAAGGGGAGGGGCTTTCACTTCAGAGTGGTCAGTTAAGAGAAGTAACTAAATTGTTAGAGCCTTTATATTCTTTTCAGTCACTTATAGCACTTAACATGGTCCTGGTTTTATTGTAGGTGAGAAAAAACTTTTTTTTTAATTCTTTACCCGAGGAGATGTTTATTGATTATATATGGAGGAGGAGGAGGAGAGAGAGGGAAAGAAGAAACATCAGTTGGCTGCACCCCAACCTGAACCCGCAACCTAGGTCCGTGCCCTGACCTTTTGGTATATGGGATGACGCTCCAAGCATCTGAGTTACCCAGCCAAGGCTTGATTTACTTTTATTTCTTGAAATAGACTGTACCTGTCACCAACCGAATTAGAGGGGATAGAAGTAGGATCTATTAAAATACATTTTTTCAGGATCACTATGACTAAGAAAGATTGGATTTGACCCACCATGACCTTCCTAGTTAGAAATCTTGCCTGGCCAGTGTGGCTTGGTGATTGAGCGTCAACCTATGAACCAGGAGGTCACAGTGTGATTCTGGTCAGGGCACATGCCCAGGTTGCAGGCTCCATCCCTGTAGGGGCGTGTAGATAGCAGCCAATCAATGATTGTCTCTAATCATTGATATCTCTCTCTCTCTCTCTCTCTCTCTCTCTCTTTCTCTCTCCCTCTCTCTTCCTTTCTTTCTGAAATCTATAAAAATGTATTTTTTTTAAAAAAGAAAAAGTTCAGGGGAGGTTAATCGGGGTAAAAAAGGAGACATGTAATACTTTAAACAATAAAAGTTGTTGGATTTTGAAAAAAAAGTTATCTACATATCACTAGTTGAATTTTATCCAATATCAAGACTGTTCCTTATTACTTCCAATGTAAATTTTTAATTGTTTCTGCATTTTTAAGCTCATTTAAAATGTTTCACTATCTTTCAACTTTCATTGTCCTTGTATACATTTTTAAAAATAAATTCAGCCTTCTCTCTATAAAAAAAAAAGTTCAAGGATCTGATGTGTGGTTATATAAAAAAAAGAAAGAAAGAAATCTATTATCAGATCACCCTGTGAGGTTACTTTAGATCACTGAACATGTACATACCCCCTTTTTTATCCGCAAGGATTTGTCACAAAAATACAAATACTGTGTGATTCCACTTATATAAGGTATCTAAAGTAGTGAAATTTGTAGAAAAAAGAAAGTAGAATGGTGTTTACCAGAGACTGAGGGGGTGGCGGGGGGAGTAGGAGGAAAATAGAGTTGTTATGTAAACTCTAATGGATATAGAGTTTCAGATTTGTAAAATGAAGTTATGAAAATCTGCCCTAGCTAGTTTGGTTCAGTGGACTGAAGGGTCCCGGGTTCGATTCCAGTCAAGGGCACATGCCCAGGTTGCTAGCTTGATCCCCAGTTAGGGGCATGCAGGAGGCAGCCGATCAATGATTCTCTCTCATCATTGATGTTTCTATCTCTCACTCTTCCTTCCTCTCTGAAATCAACAAAAATATATTTTAAAAAATGTTTGAAAATCTGTTTCACAATAGTGTGAATATATTGTACACTACTGAACAACACTTAAAAAATAGTGAAGATGATAAATTTTGCATTATGTTTTTTACCACAATAAAAGAGAACATCAATAAAAAATAGTTATGAAGTGAATTTATAAATGGTAGATGATTGTGTGTGATCAGATAATTTCTGCTTGCTCATTGATTACAACCATGGTCCCACATTATGGAAGTAAATTTCTAAAATTATATATTTTTTCTCTTCTAGGCTTCTCTAGCAGAAACAGATAAAATTACTCTGGAGGTAGCCAAACTTATCAAAGATGATTTCCTACAACAAAATGGATATACTCCTTATGACAGGTAACCTATCCTGCTATTTCTTCTTTTTTATATATATAATTTTTATTTTTTAATTACAGTTGATGTACAATATTATATTAGCTTCAAGTGTACAACTAGTGATTAGATGTTTATATGCCTTACAAAGTGATCACCTTGATAATTCTAGTATCCATCTGACACTGTACATAGTTATTACAATACTATTGACTATATTTCTTAGGCCGTACATTACATCCCTGTGACTATTCTGTAACTACCAATTTGTACTTCTTAATTCCTTCACCTTTTTCCCCCAACCCACAACCCTAAACCCCTTCATCTGACAACTTTCAAAATGTTTTCTGTATTTATGAGTCTGTTTCTGGTCGGCTTGTTTGTTTATTTATTTTTTTAGATTCCCCATCTAAGTGAAATTATACGACATTTGTCTTTCTCTGTCTGACTTACTTCACTCAGCACAATACCCTCTATGTTGAGCAATGTTGTTGCAGATGGCAAGATTTCATTCTTTTTTATAAGTAACTAAGTCATATTCCATTGTTCGTATACACCACTTCTTTTTTTTTTTAAATATATTTTATTGATTTTTTACAGAGAGGAAGGGAGAGAGATAGAGAGCTAGAAACATCGATGAGAGAGAACCATCGATCAGCTGCCTCCTGCACACTCCCCACTGGGGATGTGCCTGCAACCAAGGTACATGCCCTTGACCGGAATCGAACCTGGGACCTTTCAGTCCGCAGGCCGACACTCTATCCACTGAGCCAAACCAGTTTTGGCCGTATACACCACTTCTTTATCCATTCATCTCTCGATGGACACTTAGGTTGCTTCATATCGTGGCTATTGTAAATAATGCTACAGTGAATATATGGATGTATATATCTTTTTGATTTAGTGTTTTGGATGTCTTCCAATAAATATCTAGAAGTGGAATTGCTGGGTCCTTTGTAGTCTCTTGTTATAGCCTTTGTTTTTAAGTATTTTTATTCATATAAATATTGCTACCCCAGATTTTTTTTCTTATTTTTATGAAGTATCTTTTTCCATCCATTTCCTTTCAGTGTGTGTGTGTCTTTTAATCTGAAATAAATATCTTATAGACAGCCTATGTAGGGATCTCGTTTTGTTATCCACTCAGCCTCCATATCTTCTTTGCTTGGAACATTTGATCAATTTGCATTTAAAGTATTTGCTGATAGATATATATTTATTGCCATAATACTGATTTGGTGGTAATGAACTACTTTAGCTTTTTCTTGTCTGGAAAACTTTTTATTTCTCCTTCAGTTCTTTTTTTTTTTTTTAATATATTTTTATTGATATCAGAAAGGAAGAGAGAGAGATATAGAAACATCAGTGATGAGTGAGAACCATTGATCGGCTGCCTCCTGCACAGCCCCTACTGGGGATTGAGCCCACAACCCAGGCATGTGCCCTTGACCGGAATCGAACCTGGAACCTTCAGTCTGCAAGCCGGCGCTCTATCCACTGAGCCAAACTGGCTGGGACTCTCCTTTCTTAACGATAACTTGCTGAGTAGTGTAATGTTGCTTGTAGGTCTTTGCTTTTTATGACTTTGAATATTTTAGGTCAATCCCTTCTGGTCTGCAAAGTTTCTGTTGAGAAATCAGCTGACAGTCTTATGGGAGCTTTCTGGTGGATAAACTAACTGCTTTTTTCCTGCTGCTTTTAAGGTTTTCTCTGTCTTTAACATTTGACATTTTAATTATGATGTATCTTGGTGTGGGGTTCTTTTGGTTCATCTTGCTTGGGACACTCTGCTTCCTGGACTTGTGTGTCTATTTATTCACCAAGCTAGAAAAATTTTTTGTCATTTTTTCAAATACCTTTTCAATTCCTTCCTCTCCTCCTTCTGGTACCCCCATGATGCATGCAAATGTTAGTATGCTTGAAGTTGCCTCTCAGGCTCCTTAAACTATCCTCATTTTTCTGGATTATTTTTTCTTTTTGCATTCTAATTTTCTGCTTCCTTATCTTCCAAATCTCTGATTTGATCTTCTGCATCACGTATTCTGTAATGTATTCTTCATTTTAGTTAGTATAGCCTTCATTTCTGACTGGTTCTTTTTTATTTTTCTATATCCATTTATCCATTTTTATGTTTTATATCTCTTCGTTGAAATTCTCACTAAGTTCACTGAGCATCCTTATAACCAGTGTTGCTTTTTTTAATTTAAATTCTTTATTGTTTAATGTATTACATAAGTCTCCTTTTTCCCCCATTGACCTCTCCCCGGCCACTTCCATCCCCCAGCACATGCCCTCACCCCCAATCCAACCCCATCTGTGTCCATTGGTTATGCTCATATGCATGCATACAAGTCCTTTATAACCAGTGTTTTGAACTCTGTATCTGGTAGATTGCTTGTCTCCATTTTGTTTAGTTTTTTACTAGAGTTTTGTTCTGTTCTTTTATTTGGGATCTATTTCTTTGTCTCCTCATTTTGGCTCTCTCCCTGTATATGTATTTCTGTATTCGGTAGAGCTGCTACATCTCCTGGTCCTGGTAGAGTGACTCTATGTAGTAGGTGTCTTGTAGGGCCCAGTGGCTTGGTCTCTCTAGTAACTCAAGCTGTGCACTTCCCGTGCCCCCTACCCCCTTGTGGGCCATGTGCATCCTTCTGTTGCAGTTGCGCCTTGATTGCTGTTGACACATCACTAGTTAAGATTTACGCCCAGGCCTATTGGCTGCAAGGAATGCTATGGTTATAGTGGAGGAGCTGCTATGCAGGGGCCCACCTCATGTTGCAGGAATTGCTTCAGCAGGGATCTGGCCCTCAATGACTTTGCCCCTTGAGTGTGTAGCTCGTGGAGGTGGTTCGGTGGTGCTCAGTGTGGTCTGAAGCTGTCCACTGGGTGTGTTGGTTTTGGGCCCTTCCAGGAGGTGCAGGCTAAGGTTAGCTGTTGCCTGTGCCCTGCCTGGGGTCA
Source organism: Myotis brandtii (assembly GCF_000412655.1). Classification (NCBI taxonomy): domain Eukaryota; kingdom Metazoa; phylum Chordata; class Mammalia; order Chiroptera; family Vespertilionidae; genus Myotis; species Myotis brandtii. Next base: position 294,296 of record NW_005365599.1, on the reverse strand, counting down.
CCTGGCAGGAGCTACAAAGTGATTTGCAGATGGCTACTATTTGTGCTGAGCTTGAAGGTGCTTGGGATAGGCGAAACTAGGAACTGCTGCTTGTGTCGGACCTGGGGCCACTTAGCTAGAGCTAAGCATGCTGAAACTAGAGACTGCTTGTTTGGAATTTGTGAACCTTTGAGCCATTTTGCTAAGTTTGCTTTATGATCCCAGCCAGGCCATTTGTATGTAAAAGTCACTGGAAATAGCAAGTTGGATGGGGCAGCATCTCAGGGAATTATTAAGTTGGGTGAACAACCGGTTGATGGAGACTCAGATATGGCTCCCACCTGCCCACTTTGTGTGGAGAAAGGGCTCAGCAAAGGCACAGTGGCCTCTGCCAGCACTTATGTCTGGGAGAAAGCTGCCCCTCCAGCTCTCACCGTGAATACAGAGAATTCAGTGCCTCCCTGTATGTCCTAGGCACCTTTCATGATGCTGCCCCAGTGCTGGAGCTCAGTGCGGGTGAGTCCGAGTAAGTCCGTGCGTGGGCCCTTTAAGAGGAACTGCCTGGGACTCCAGAATCCTCTGTCTCACTCAGCCACAATCCTTGCTGGTTTTTATAGCCAGAAGTTATGGGGACTATTCTTCCTAGCACTGGATCCCTGGGCTGGGGGGCCTGGTATGGGGATGGGACCCCTTGTTCCTCTGGGAGGCCCTAAGCAACAGAAATATCTCTGATTTTCATCCGACACATGGGTGCGGGACCAGATTGTTTGGAGTCTCCATCCCTCCCACCAGTCCACATGGCTTCTTCTTTATATCCTTATAAAGAATATAGGACTTCTGTCCAGCTAGATTTCAAGTAGTTGGATGTGTGTGCCACATTTACCTACACTGCCAAATTGATTGGAAGCACCACTATTCCTTTTTTATTTGAGGATTTTCTATTGAGGTGTTTTTGGTGTTTTTAGATTTTAAAAAAAATTTTATTTATTGATTTGAGAGAGAGAGATATCAATTTTTTTCCATTTATTTATGCATTCATTGGTTGATTCTTGATTAGAGGTTGGACCTGCAACCTTGGCATATTGGGACAACACTCTAACCGACTGAGCCAGGGCTCTATTGAGTTTTGAAGAAGAAGCTGCCTACATTAAAAACCACTTTTATTTTCATGGCAGACATCTAACCATCTAATAAGTCCCCTTGTCTTAATTTTGCTCATTTGTCCAATTATGACAAACTAGGGGCCCAGTGCACGAAGTCGTGCACCTTGAAAAGGAACTGTGGGCTGAGAGGCTGCGATGGGCATAGGGGTGGGTCTTGGCCCATTCTCTGCGCCCCCATCCAGCCCCTCCCGCCACGGCCCCTGGTTCCCTGTCTGCCGGCAGCCCCGCTCCCACCGCCACTGCTCCCATGTGCTGACAGTGCCAGTCCCGCTCACACCCACTGACAGCGTGGAGCTATTAGGGCCGGTGCCAGCAGCGGGTGTGAGAAGCAGGTGCGAGAAGCGGGTGGGAGAGGCAGCTGCCAACCCCGATCGCCCCTCAGGGGCAGGGGGAGGTGGAGAAGCCCTGAGGGGCGATTGGGGCTGTGGCAGCCGTCGCTCATACTGCTGACAGCACCAAGTGATCAGGGCCGGTGCCGGCCGCTGTCAGCAGGTGCAAGCGCTGGGCGGGACCCCGGCTTGCGGGAGCAAAGAATTTTCAGTAACCACCAGAGGCTGGCCCAGATGACAGCAACTGGCACCCCGCCTTAGTCTGGTGCCCCCACTCACCTACTCCATTATCCCACTGCGGCCGATGCCCGCCATGTTTCATGTACGCCCCCTGGTGGTCAGCGCACAGTTGTTCGGTCTACTTGCATATTAGAGTTTTATATATAGAGATAAGCAAGACCATCTTTAATTAGATTAAATTGTGGCTTAATGTGCAGAGCCTGGGTGGGGATCATTGCCTCCTTCAGAAACTTTTCCCACTATATCTTTCCACTGCCCATGCCTCCTCTACTCTTTTCCTAAATAATTTCTGCTTTCCTGTCTTATTTCACAAGCGTCTGTTCTTTTTTTTTCTACCAAAGTTCCTAATAGGTGCCCTGCCCTAACAGTACTATTATTGTCCTGCTCAGTGCTTGTTTTGTGGGTTGTTTTTTTTTAACTTTTGTGTCTGCTATAACATGGCTTAAAGTTCTTATTTCCTTTAAACTTTGATAATTTGGCCCATTCACCACAGGCTGGCTTTTCCCTCCTCAAATCATATTTGGCCTTATGTAAGACTGAAGAGGGAACTGAACAAATAGGATTTCCAAAATGTAGGACAAGCAGAAAATATGACAATATAATCAGTAAGACTCAAAAATCTATCACAGAAACTTAAGAAGCTCTAGCAACTACCTACACAAACATAACTCAATAAGGGAACAACTCTTTGGAAGGAGTGTGATAGAGAGTATTCATGAAATTATGTATGCAAATGTGTTTAAATATGTCAGAAAGTCGATAAAAGTGTGTGAATACAGTTGAATATTTGCTTGCATGTCTTCATTATTAAAAGATATGGTTAAATGAAAACGAACTCCTTAATGTGGAAGAGGGCTTACTATTAACTTTAGGAAATTGCCATTTCATGTTTCTTATTCATTATACCTTAACCTGCTATCACAAGGGAATCTTTACAACTCAGTTATTTTACAACTTAGGGCAGTGATGGCGAACCTATGACACGCGTGTCAGAGGTGACACGTGAACTCATTTTTTTGGTTGATTTTTCTTTGTTAAATGGCATTTAAATATATAAAATAAATATCAAAAATATAAGTCTTTGTTTTACTATGGTTGCAAATATCAAAAAATTTCTATATGTGACACGGCACCAGAGTTAAGTTAGGGTTTTTCAAAATGCTGACACGCCGAGCTCAAAAGGTTCGCCATCACTGACTTAGGGCATTCCTTTAACAGCATTGTACAAAAACAAATCCTCAAAGAGATTAGATTATAGTAGTACTATTATTGTTCTTAAAATATAAACATCACTTTTTACATTAAAAAATATATTTCTCCATTTACTGTCCATTCCCTATTCTGAGACATCTTTGTCCAAAAACTGGTCTTTTCCACTATTTTTTCATTCATTATATATCATCTAATAATTTTAAGTAATCTGCATATTTAAGTAAAGAAGCTAATGCTCTCATATTTTATAAAGTTTTACATAAAGAATGAACCTGCTTTGGATTTTGTTTTGTTAATTATTTTGGCTATTTTTACCCTAGGTTCTGCCCATTCTACAAGACAGTTGGGATGCTGTCCAACATGATCGCATTTTATGATATGGCCCGTAGAGCTGTTGAAACCACTGCCCAGAGTGACAATAAAATCACATGGTCCATTATCCGTGAGCACATGGGGGAGATCCTCTATAAACTTTCCTCCATGAAATTTAAGGTATATTTAGTTTCTGCTGTAACTTTTTTTTAGTAGGAAATGTTTCTTTTTATTTTTTTTAACTACTTGAGTCCTGAACCTGGTGTATAAAACTTACATTTATCATTTCCACGCATGCTCAGGTTATGTAAAACCAGGGCAGATCTCAAAGTTATGTTCAAATAGGAATGCTGGTGCTAAAAATTATAGTATGTCATGTCTAAAATAAATGCTGATACATCTCTTTTTTTAAAAAAAATATATGTTTATTGATATCAGAGAGGAAGGGAGAGGTAGAGAGAGATAGAAACATCAATGATGAGAGAGAATAATTGATTGCCTCCTGCATTCCCCCTACGGGGGAATCGAGCCCGCAACCCAGGCATGTGCCCTTGACCAGAATTGAACCTGGGACCCCTCAGTCCACAGTTCAATGCTCTATCCACTGAGCCAAACCAGAGAGGGCTCTCTTTTGTTTTAACTGCCAGGCAATTTAGTGCTAAAGTCATTGCTGAGCAGCAATTACTTTACCTCATCTGCCTATTCACATCCAATCCTATGCGCATCCAAAATGACTTCTGTTGTTTACTTCTTTTAAGTATCCTATTACATAATATTTTTAACTTTTAAGTGGACTGTAATTCTTTTGGAAGTACACAGATATAACTAGATAATTAAATGAAATTATCAGTAGAAACTCAAATGTATAGGATTATTTTTAAATATTTTATCAATTGGATTATATTTATTTCTTTTTTTAAAAAAATATATTTTATTGGTTTTTCACAGAGAGGAAGGGAGAGGGATAGAGAGTTAGAAACACTGATGAGAGAGAAAGATCCATCAGCTGCCTCCTGCACGCCC
>NW_005365599.1:285231-289849 GCF_000412655.1 Myotis brandtii | reverse complement strand
GGTGGTGTTTGCACAAAGGTTGAAAGTAAACCTGTACAATAGACACTCACTGAATCAAGAATTTTAAAATATTCATACCCTTGAGTCCTGTCATTCTACTTCAAAGCATATAACCCAAGGAAATAATCAGATTTTCATATGGATTTATGTCCAAGGTTGTTTATTAAACTTCTTAAATGTCATCCAAGAGTGGATAAGTACAATGTGGCATGTGCATTATGATAAGAATATTATCAAGTCATTACATGTTTCTTTTGAAAGAATATTCAAAGACATGGGGAAATGCTTATGGTGTAATGAAGGAGGAAATCAGGTTGCAAAGAAATTCTATATATAATTTGATTCAAATTTTATTTTCAAAAATTAAATATTTATAGGAACAAGATAAAAAATATGGATGTAATAATAATAGTGATGATTTCTGGTAGTGTGATTAAAGGTAATATCTTTTTTTTATTTACATGCACATTGTATCAAATTAACATCACAGTTGCTTTTTTTAAATATTTTTTTTATTGATTTTCAGAGAGAGAGGAGGGAGAGGGAGAGAAACATTGATCAGTTGCCTCTTGTACACACCCATACCAGGACCAAACCCGCAACCTGGGCATGTGCCCTGATCGGGAATTGAACCGATGACCTTTTGGTATATGGGATGATGCTCAACCAACTGAACCACACTGGCCAGGGCAACATCACAATTGCTTTTTAATGTCATTACATTTCTTCTGTAGCATTATTTTGTTGCTGGAGAGTAATATTCTCCTATTTTTAAGCACTTAGGAAATTTCCAGTTGTTGGTATAGCAACTTTGTTCATGCAGTTAGCTTTGTGAATTTTCCTAGTATAGATTCCCAGAAGTGGAATGATTGAAGTGGAATGATTGTGTCAGAGAGCTTAAGCATTTTAAAGTCTTTTTATACATGTTACTCAATTAAGTTGCTTTCCATAAGGATTTTAACTGTGGTGCATTTTAAGATTATTTTAGAAATCTTACTTTCGTGTCTCAATGTAATTCTATTAGACATTGAATAGTAAATGTCTAGTTTGACTAAATTAATTCCAACTATTATGTATGCAGTGAAATGCATTTAATATGTGATGCTGCATAATTTTCCAATATTTTGCATGTTGTTGAGGATAAATTATTGGTCATTGAGTACAGTTAGTAGGCAAAATACAATATTGAAATTTTATTTCTGTTTGGTTGGGGTATTACACCATTTACACATTTCTACCCTTAAAAGAAAAAAAGGGAAATAAGGATAATTTTCACTCCTGCCTGTTGTTTACCAGTGTACCTCAATTAACCTAGTACTCAAAATATATTAAATATAAGCAACTTACTACATGTTCTGAAAGTTATTTCCCAAATGTAAATTGAATTCTGTCATGTCTTTTTTCAGGATCCAGTGAAAGATGGTGAGGCAAAGATCAAGGCCGACTATGCACAGCTTCTTGAAGACATGCAGAATGCATTTCGTAGCCTTGAAGATTAGAACTGTGATTTCTTCCTTCCTTTTCCTCAGCAAGCTCTCATATGTGTATATTTTCCTAAATTTCCCATCTCAAACCTTTTGCTGCTTTACTGTGCAGCTTTGAGACTAGTGCAGCTTTATGCCTCTTATCATTTGTTTCCCTGTTTATTTTGTAGGTCTTATACAAAACATTCCTTTGTTCCAGTGTTCCTTTCTCCAAAGTGGTGAATGTAGAAAATATGATATACAATGGCTACACTACTGTAAATTTGTATGTAGGCTGACGTCCCTCCTTGTCCTAGGTTTGCCCTTTCCTCATCGCCACTAAATTTAAACAAGACTACTGCATGTACTGTCTTTGCAGTGAATTGGGGATGAAAGGTCAGTTTTCTTTACATTGTGACAGGTACTTTGTGAAATGATTTGATATCTGTCTACATGGCAAGTTTATTTGCAGCTTAGCATTTTGCTAAGTAACTGCTTTGCAAGAAATATTTGCTTTTTTAATAACATAAATGATTAATGTTTCAGTTTTGCATTGCTTCCCCAGCATAAATCAGGAATATTTATGGGGAACTGTTAGGAACTATGTTGTTTTTAAAACAGGCATTTTGGGGGCTCAGCATAATATATGGATCAGTACCCTCTAAAAAAGTGAAAAAGGAGCCAGATGGTCAAATTTAGATTAACATCGTCTTGTTAAAGCTTATTTTGTCTCACTAGGAAAAATTCAGTATCAAGGACTATTCTGCATTATTAGGAAAGTCTTTTTAAAATTACATTTAGAACAATCACCAAGAACTTGATCCCCATTATACCCTTTTTCTTTTCCTCAAACATCTTAGAAGCCTGAGCTTCTAAGAATCATGTGGCAGTGTGATGGACACTAAAATGTCACGAAGAAGATATTTAGGAGTAGTTAAAGGCTGTTTGCACATTTAAGGACCGGCTGGGCTATCGTGATCCTTGGGACCAGAGTGGCATTATGTTTTTTCAAGATAATAGCGTGTGTCATATGTTCACATGTTTGTTCCCTTATTGAATTTTTGAACAACCAGTTTACTAATTATAGAAAATAATACTTTCTTTCATGTGGGTTTTGATTCATTTGCTCACAAGAGTCCTCAGAATATCTGTAGCCATAGCAGCATAACAGTTTCCATTTGGTTTAATAGGGATAAAATTGATTCTTGTATCTGCTGATAGCAGAATCTGAGTCAAGTGAAAAAAGATCATTTCTGTCTGTCTTTTAAGTATTTGTACAATAAGGCTCATCACAGAACAGCCGAGAGCAACAGTTTTCCATTAACTCTTTCTGACCAACAGTGCTGGCACCATTCCTTCCTCTTTCTGAGAGGAAAGGGCATGTGAACGTGTCTAACAATCTCAAATACCCCAATGTAATAGCATAAATAAAGTATTTATTTTATGCCTTAATATGTTGTTATTTAAATTTTTAGGTAATGTAGTTCTTTTGTTCTGATAAGGAAAGATGCAGGCAGTAGAGAATTCAGCTCTAGTTTGTTTAAATCCTTGCAAATTGTATGTTTTTACAGTTCAGGACAGGTATTCTTCCATACAACTTTTTATAACCTTTCAGAATACTGGAAGATAAAAATTTTGCAATGGTTTGTTGAGGTGTGGACTTAATGGTGCTGCTTAATCAGTTGGCTTCCAATGTGGCCTCCTACCCAGAAGCCCTAAGACCAGTGGAAATTAAAATAATTTCAAAAACTTTCTTATCTACCTTAAATTTAACAGCAAACTAGAATTGTGATGGGAATGAATAATAGGATAAAGAAAGTTTGACCAAGTTTTTCGGGGGTTTTTTTTGTTTTGTTTTTGTAGTTCTGAATTTGCAGTATACGTTCTTTACTACTTTTTAAGAATGTTGATGTTTGGGTGTGAAAATGCTAGAGAAACTATGCTCAGATATTCATTTTAAGTGTCCCTTCACCTATATGTTGTAGAATTCAGATTGGTCACTGATCATATTTCTTTAGTACGAATGTGTTAAAATTGCAACAGTCTTTTAAAAATGATGTAGTTCTGTATTTATTGTGCTGTGCCTGGTCCTAAGTAGAGCCATTTAAACAAGTTTCTTAAGTATTTTTCCAGTGTTAAATCTCACACATTGTGCCCTTTAGAAATTTCCTTCCATCCTAAAGAATGAATAGAAGAGACCATACATATATATTGCCTCCTCATCCTTGAGATTTCACTCTCTTTATGTGAAAAGTTGTGCATAATTGTTAAAATCTATGAAAAAATAAAAGTGGATTTAAAGTAACTGTTTTTTTTCTGTGTGTGTGTGTGTGTGTGTGTGTGTGTGTATGTGTGTGTGGCAAGATCTGCTAGAAAACATGCCACCTTGTTGTATTTTGATGATGTTTTCAGTATGATTTTTAAATTTTTTATTTCTCCCTTTCTTTATAGATTGTTACTTAAGATAATGAAATTGAATTGGGGCTCTCACTATAGACTGCAAAAAGTCCTATAATCATATACACTATGATTTGGAAATGTAGTACACAAAATCCCATACCATTCTGAATATTGTTTTAAATTAAAGAAGCAAATGATTTGTAAAACACACTTATAAATTAAAGGAGATAGTGGTACTTATTTCTGTTTTTGGTAAATGAACTAAAGCCTGTAATTCAAATTTTGCAAGCCAAATTATTTAAGATTCAGTCTAGCAACATGTTACTTGGTACATATTTTATTTCCTTACATGTATTTTTAAAAAATACGTTTTTGTTAATTTCAGAGAGAGGAAAGGAAAGGGAAAGAGAGACAGAAACATCAATGATGAGAGAGAATCATTGATTGGCTATCTCCTACACGCCCTTTACTGGGGATCGAGCCCACAGCCCGGGCATGTGCCCTGACTGGGAATCGAACTTTGACTTCCGGGTTCCTGAGTCAACAGTTCAACCCCTGAGCCACACTGGCCGGACTCCTTACATATATTTTTAACAATTCCCAAAGAAGTAAAAAAGCAGTGTGGAGTGAACAATTCTATTACTATTGAATGCCAAAGTTATGTAGAGAGAAATATTTAAAAATTCATGAGAAAGCTTATCATAGAACTAGAGGCCCGGTGCACAAAAATTTGTGCACTCAGGGGGGGAGGGGGG
>NW_005365599.1:277071-284035 GCF_000412655.1 Myotis brandtii | reverse complement strand
GGCTAATTACCATGTTTCTCTTTTATTAGATAGGATGTTTGAGTAATTTTGTTCTTGTTGTTAATCCTCACCCAAGGATATTTTTCCATTGGTTTTTTTAGCGAGAGTGGAAGGGAGGGTGAGATACAGAGAGAAAGAGAAACATTGATGTGAGAGAGACACATCGATTGGTTGCCTCCCACATGCGCCCCTACCAGGTATGCACCCTTGACTAGAATCGAACCCGGGACCCTTCAATACATGGACTGACACTCTATACACTGAGCCAAACTGGATAGGGCTGTTTGGACAATTTTTAGTCTAATTGGTAATATCCCAATATCTTCTTAGTTTTAATGTATTGCTACAGTATAAGCACAAAGAAGGGAACCAACTTCCCCAAGTGGGGTATGATAAAATTCCACTGAGGTTGTTCTAAGGGCTTCTTATAGTTTGAGTTTCCCGGAAGTTGACTCAGACAGTTAGTATTTGACTGCAGGCAATTTATTTGGGAGGTAACCATAGGAAGCACTATTAGACTAGTAGAGAACTGAAATAGAATTGAAAGAAGCCAATAAAAGTACTCATCATTGAGCAAGTCAATACTTTACCAGTGGTCGGCAAACTGTGGCTCGGCAAACTGCGGCTCGCAAGCCACATGCGGCTCTTTGGCCCCTTGAGTGTGGCTCTTCCACAAAATACCAACTTCTGCGCGTGGGCCACAAAATTTCAATCGCACTGTACATGTGTGCCCGCACGTGGTATTTTGTGGTATATTGTGGAAGAGCCACACTCAAGGGGCCAAAGAGCCGCATGTGGCTCGCGAGCCGCAGTTTGCTGACCACGGCTTTAGACTATTGAGAACAATTCTGCCATGGAGTTCTAAGAGCAAGTGAAGAATATGAACCTCAATTTTCCCACCTGGGGTGCAAGGGAGCTAGAGTACTCTCATCAGTCATTGACAGCCAGCTCCTGTCAATCATTCATGGAAGGCTGTTCCCATAAAGACAAGGAGAGTCAATGCCCAGCACATGCATATAGGAAGATCAGACACTGGTGGCCACAGAAAGCCCTCTGTAAACAGGTGCAAATTGGTGTGCACTGAAATAGTAGTCATAGCCAAAGAGATTTATATAGGGCACTACTAGCAACTGCTTCAGGTTCCTTAAACAAGATGGCTTAAGTAACTGAAAAGCCATTGTTGCCTGGCCAGTGTGGCTCAGGGGTTGAGCATCAATCTATGAACCAGGAGGCCATGGTTTGATTCCCGGTCAGGGCACATGCCCAGGTTGTGGGCTCCATCCCCAGTAGGGGGTGTGCAGGAGTCAGATAATCAATGGTTCTGTCCCACCATTGATGTTTCTCTCCCTCTCCCTCTCTGAAACTAATAAAAAATATTTTAAAAAAAAGAAAAGAAAAGAAAAGCCATTGTTCTGCAAAATAAGGAAGCACCCTCTAAAAGGATCAGGATACTCTGAAAAGAGGTTTGCTTATTTTTTAAAGAGAATCTTTTTAAAGAGAGTTTTAAAAAATTTTTTTGATTGATTTTTAGAGAGAGAATAGAGAAAGAGAGAAACATCCATGTAAGAGAGAAGCATCAATTGGTTGCCTTCTATACATGCACCAATTGCCTCCTATATATATCCTGACCCAGTATGGAACCTACAACCTAGGTATGTGCCCTGACCCAGAATTGAACCCACAACCTTTTTGGTATACAGGGCAACACTCCAACTAACTGAACCACCCAGCTGGGGATTAAGTGATTATTTTATTTTATTTTAAGTATATCTTTATTGATTTCAGAGAGGAAGGGAGAGGGAGAGAGAAACAGTAATGATAAGAGAGTATTATTGACCAGCTGCCTCCTGTATGCCCCACTGGGGATCAAGCCCACAACCCAGGCATAAGCCCTGACAGGGAATCAAATCATGACCTCCTGGTTCATAGGTCAATGCTCAACCACTGAGCCCACACCAGCCAGGCCTAAAGTGATAATTGATAGGTACATATTTGTTGACATTTTATCGTTTGTAACTATGTTGCTCTTTTTTAAAAATTCTTTTTAGAAAAGACCCTTTAACATTTTTTATAATACTGATTTGTTCATAATAAACTATAGCTTTTTCTTGTCTGGAAAGCTCTTTATTTCTCTTTCAATTTTTTAATATTAACCTTATTGGGGTAACATCTATATATATATAAAATAAAAGCCCAGTGCACGAAATTTGTGCAGGGGGGGTGTCCCTCAGCCCAGCCTGCACCTTCTCTAGAAGTCATTCAAACCAGTCTGCCACCGGGTGAGGAGCAATAACAAAGGACAGTTTCCTTCTTCCCAGCACTGCTCATCATCACCCACATTGCCTGTCAAATTCATACCCTGGCCCCGGTTTGGCTCAGTGGATAGAGCGGCGGCCTGAGGACGGAAGGGTCCCGGGTTTGATTCTGGTCAAGGGCATGTACCTTGGTTGCGGGCTCATCCCCAGTAGGGGGTGTGCAGGAGGCAGCTGATCGATGTTTCTCTCTCATCGATGTTTCGAACTCTCTATCTCTCTCCCTTCCTCTCTGTAAAAAATCAATAAAATATATTTTTTAAAAATTCATACCCTGATTGATGGTAGCCATGAGTAAGCAGCCATGGGTAAGCATTTGCAATCTGTGCTTTCAGCTGGGTTTCAGCTATCATTCATCAAGTGCCAAGGGGAAAGCTAGTGTGAAAGGGAAATATACCTGTTACTGAGGGGGTTTGGGGAGAGGTCTCCCGGTGTGTATACTCACTATTGCTGTTTTCCAGTTATAGACAGGTTGCTCTGGAGGCAGCATACCATAGCAGCTGGGACTTCCTGTGACATGATAACAGTGGTTGAGGACATTCACATAGTCTTTGCAATCTAAGGTAAAAACAGAAATTTAAAAAGATAAAGTTTATGTTTGTGTGTTTATGTGCTTATACGTATAAGCTTATGTATGCAATTGCTTCCATCCATGTTCTTTTCATCACTTAGCATTTCCTTAGGGTGTTTATTGCATTATGCTGATATTATAGATACATTTTTACATATGCCATTTCTCCTACTAGAGTACATGCTCCTTGCAGGACGAGATCACATGAGTTCTTGTATATTGGAACTTCCCACAATACCCTGTGTAAACTCAATTGTTAAAATATCTGTATCTCATCTAGGCTATACTTTTATAGTCTATGGGATAATGGGTAAGAAAGAATAGCATACTTATTTTTTCCAATAGAATATATTTTGCTTGGGTGGAAGGTCTTTAAAATAAACTAGAATAATTGAAGAGCCTTTCTGAAAATGTCAGTAAGATATATATAATAATAAAAGCGGCCCTGACCAGTTTGGCTCAGTGGATAGAGCGTCGGCCTGCGGACTAAAGGGTCCTGGGTTCGATTCCGGTCAAGGGCATGTACCTTGGTTGCAGGCACATCCCTAGTGGGAGGTGTGCAGGAGGCAGCTGATCAATGTTTTTTCTCATTGATGTTTCTAGCTCTCTATCCCTCACCCTTCCTCTCTGTAAAAAATCAGTAAAATATATTTTAAAAAAGTAAAAAATAAATAAAAGCGTAATATGCTAATTAGACCGGACAGCCAAATGTCATTCCAGACATCCATCCGGATGAAGCCATGGTGGCGGGGGCCGAAGCAGAGGTGGTTAGAGATGATCAGGCAGGCAGGCAGAGGCAGTTAGGGGCTAGCAGGCAGGCAGGAGAGCGGTTAGGGGTGATGAGGTAGGCAGACAGAGTGGTTAGGGGCAATTAGGCAGGCAGGCAGGCCAGCAGTTAGGAGCCAGTGGTCCCAGATTGCGAGAGGGTGCCGGTCAGGCTGAGGGACCCCATCCCCTGCACGAATTTTATGCACCGGGCCTCTAGTTCTATTATATATCATCATATATTGCATTGTGTGTCCACCACCCAAAATCAAACCTGTCACCATATATTTGACCCCCTTTACCATTTATTCCCCCTCCCTTCCAGGTCAGGCTGAGGGACCCCATCCCCTGCACGAATTTTATGCACCGGGCCTCTAGTTCTATTATATATCATCATATATTGCATTGTGTGTCCACCACCCAAAATCAAACCTGTCACCATATATTTGACCCCCTTTACCATTTATTCCTCCACCTCCCTTCCCTCTGGTAACCACCATTCTGTTGTCTGGGTCTATGAGTTTTTATTTGTTTGTTTTTCTTATTTGTTCATTTGTTGATTTTAGTTTTATATTCTACATGTGAGTGAAATCATATGGTTCTTAACTTTCTATGTCTGACTTATTTTGCATAGCATGATCTTCTCAAGATCCATCCATGTTGTTGCAAATGCTAATATTTCATCTTTTCTTATGGCTGAGTAGTATTCCGTTGTATATATGTACCACATCTTTTTCTAATCATCTATCAAAGGACACTTCAGTTATTTTCATATTTGCCAACTGTGAATAATGCTGCAATGAACATAGGAGTGCAAGAAATGGAAAAAACAACAAAAACAATTTCTTTTGCAATTGCAATCTCCGTCAGTTTTAAATAATAGCCTTCCTGGCCACTGGGTGTGTTGGTTCTGAGGCCTCTAGGGAGCGACTCAATTGAAGGTCTATATCAGATGCTGCCTGTGACTGGCCATGGGCAACCTGTTTGTAGCTACAACATGATTCAGTTTGTTGATGCCTTTGGTGGGCCTGGGTGTGCATGGGAAGGACCAAGCTGTGCACCAAGGCTGGCTTCCACCAGCACTGAGCCCAGGGTCAGGTCAGCAAAATTCACAAGGCACCTTAAGATCCCCCTCCACCTGCCAGCTGCTTATTAGGCTCAGTCACTAAAAGAGCCTCTGTTGGTATACAAGGTGTGTGAGGTAGGTTCTCAGTGAGTCACCAGCTGGGGGCGAGTAGTGTTCTCTAGATTCATACAGATTGAAACTGGGTGCCCGTGCTGGGTCTGAGGTCACTCATTGAAAGTCCCAGGATATGCAAAAGCCAGCTGCCACCCACGAAGTGCCACAGACCCTTGTGGTGGGGTAGGTCTCAGAGTCACCAGAGGGAGGCCAGCAGACTTTATCAGATTTGCCCATATGAAGTGAGGGCTCTGCACTGGTTGGATACTCAAGGGGAAAATGGCCCTGCCTTAGAGCCACACATCTCAATCTGGCCCTTGACCTCCCGGAGAGCCTGAGCTTGGCAGGCAGTGCAATAAGGAGTCAGGAGGGTGGGGCTATTGCATTTTCCCAGGCTGATGCTGTAGGAGGGGACTGTTTGACCCCCAAAAAGATGGCATTTGTGGGCAGTGTGGGTGAGGTACTCAGCACAAGAACTATAGTGGTAGTCCAGCTCTCTCCCCAGAACCACCTAGTCTCTCCTCATGAGACTAGTTTGCTCCAAGCTGCCCTCCCTTCGCGAATGAGACTTTGTGTTCTGGTCCTGTAAGAGGGTCCCTGGGTTTCTTGCAGCCTCCTGTCTCCCTGTGGCAGACAGAATCCTCACTGATTTTCACAGCCAGATGTATGTGGGCTCTTCCAATCTCTGGTGCTGTGAGCTGGGAAGTCCAGCCTGGGGTTGAGACCCCACACTCCTGAGGGGGGACCTTTGTAGCTGGAATAACCCTTTGGATTCTCAGCTGCAGCATGAGCAGGGCCAGCCCTTTTCACATGTCCACCCTTCCTACCAGTCTTGATGTGGCCTCTTCTATATATCCTTGGTTATAAGACTTCTGTTCAGCTTGTCTTCAGTTGGTTATTCAGGTTGATTGTTCTATATCTTAGTTGTACTTCTAGATTGGTCCTGGGAGGAGGTGAGTATAACTTCCACCTACTCTGCCACCATCTTGGATCCCCTTCTATTTGAATTTTTCAGTTTAGGAACTCTCAGTTCTCTTTGCAACCAATAATTCATCTTGTCAGGCAGCTGATCAGGATTTGGGAAATAGTCTGTTCTTGAAACAGAGCAAAGCTAGCTGGACCACACAGTCATAGAATGCATTGGCTCATTAACTGTGCTGTAGCCAGTTGCATACAAACATGTAGTCAAATGTCACATACCACAGTCCTCAAAGCAGCAATGGACAACTGTTGAAAGAAGGTTTGATGTTTTAAATAATTATACATGTCTTAATTAGCTGTTCCTCAAATTTTTCTGAATGTAAGAACATGTGGGGACTATATGAATGATACAGGTTCCCAGGCCTGCACCAAAACAAACTAAATTGGTATTTATTCTGGAGGAAGGGTATAGGAATCAGTTTAACAAATAGCCTAGGTCAGTGGTCTAGGCTATTAGTCAAATTCATTAGTCAACAGAGCCAAATATCAACAGTACAACGATTGAAATTTCTTTTGAGAGCCAAATTTTTTAAACTTAAACTATATAGGTAGGTACATTGTTATTAACTTAATTAGGATACTCCTAAGGCTTAGGAAGAGCCACACTCAAGGGGCCAAAGAGCCGCATGTGGCTCATGAGCTGCAGTTTGCCGACCACTGGTCTAGACTATTCACAATGTTAAATTTATAATTGCTGGATTTGGGGGGTTACTAGCACGAGTGCTTTTGTAGGCGTAAATGATGGAGAGGAAAGAGAACCTGATTCCAGAACCATGAACTAAGTTAGCAGGCTTTCTACTCACCACAAGACCTATATTCTTCCCTTTATTTCTGTTCTCAAACTCTCGGAATCTTTCTGCAAAATAGCAGCATTGGGGGTAATGAAATAGTTCTCATCTCACTGTTTTGTGTATGTTGAGGAAGGTAATCAAGTTATTTTCTCCCTAAGCATGTAGGTTAAAAGCAAAACACTTTCAAGTTCTCTTTATCTTTCCCTAAAGCATTTTCAGCTCCAGAAGTGTGTGCGTTTCCTGGAACTAATATCATATTGTATGTAAACTATCATTGTAAAATAAATTAAAAAAAAAGAAGTGTATGTGTTTGAGCAGTGGTCAGCAAACTGCGGCTTGCGAGCCACATGAGGCTCTTTGGCCC
>NW_005365599.1:274303-276560 GCF_000412655.1 Myotis brandtii | reverse complement strand
CAGCCTGGGGTTGAGACCCCACACTCCTGAGGGGGGACCTTTGTAGCTGGAATAACCCTTTGGATTCTCAGCTGCAGCATGTGCAGGGCCAGCCCTTTTCACATGTCCACCCTTCCTACCAGTCTTGATGTGGCCTCTTCTATATATCCTTGGTTATAAGACTTCTGTTCAGCTTGTCTTCAGTTGGTTATTCAGGTTGATTGTTCTATATCTTAGTTGTACTTCTAGATTGGTCCTGGGAGGAGGTGAGTATAACTTCCACCTACTCTGCCACCATCTTGGATCCCCTTCTATTTGAATTTTTCAGTTTAGGAACTCTCAGTTCTCTTTGCAACCAATAATTCATCTTGTCAGGCAGCTGATCAGGATTTGGGAAATAGTCTGTTCTTGAAACAGAGCAAAGCTAGCTGGACCACACAGTCATAGAATGCATTGGCTCATTAACTGTGCTGTAGCCAGTTGCATACAAACATGTAGTCAAATGTCACATACCACAGTCCTCAAAGCAGCAATGGACAACTGTCAAAAGAAGGTTTGATGTTTTAAATTATTATACATGTCTTAATTAGCTGTTCCTCAAATTTTTCTGAATGTAAGAACATGTGGGGACTATATGAATGATACAGGTTAGGCCTGCACCACCAAAACAAACTAAATTGGTATTTATTCTGGAGGAAGGGTATAGGAATCAGTTTAACAAATAGCCTAGGTCAGTGGTCTAGGCTATTAGTCAAATTCATTAGTCAACACAGTGGTCGGCAAACTCATTAGTCAACAGAGCCAAATATCAACAGTACAATGATTGAAATTTCTTTTGAGAGCCAAATTTTTTAAACTTAAACTATATAGGTAGGTACATTGTTATTAACTTAATTAGGATACTCCTAAGGCTTAGGAAGAGCCACACTCAAGGGGCCAAAGAGCCGCATGTGGCTCACGAGCTGCAGTTTGCCGACCACTGGTCTAGACTATTCACAATGTTAAATTTATAATTGCTGGATTTGGGGGGTTACTAGCATGAGTGCTTTTGTAGGCGTAAATGATGGAGAGAAAGAGAACCTGATTCCAGAACCATGAACTAAGTTAGCAGGCTTTCTAGTCACCACAAGACCTATATTCTTCCCCTTATTTCTGTTCTCAAACTCTCAGAATCTTTCTGCAAAATAGCAGCATTGGGGGTAATGAAATAGTTCTCATCTCACTGTTTTGTGTATGTTGAGGAAGGTAATCAAGTTATTTTCTCCCTAAGCATGTAGGTTAAAAGCAAAACACTTTCAAGTTCTCTTTATCTTTCCCTAAAGCATTTTCAGCTCCAGAAGTGTGTGCGTTTCCTGGAACTAATATCATATTGTATGTAAACTATCATTGTAAAATAAATTAAAAAAAAAGAAGTGTATGTGTTTGAGCAGTGGTCAGCAAACTGCGGCTTGCGAGCCACATGAGGCTCTTTGGCCCGTTGAGTGTGGCTCTTCCACAAAATACCGACTTATGCGCATGGGCCACGAAGTTTCAGTCGCACTGTACATGCGCGCCTGCATGTGGTATTTTGTGGAAGAGCCACACTCAAGGGGCCAAAGAGCCGCATGTGGCTCGCAAGCCGCAGTTTGCTGACCACTGGTCTAGGTCATTCTTACTATGGGCAAGTTTGGAGAAATAAGTATTTTTATTGAATGCTTAGATAATGAAAGGTAACACAGGAGACATAAATTTAAATAAGCATTCTCTGAACATTAACTAATTTTTGCTCAATCCTATATAATAAAAGGCTAATATGCAAATCGACCGAATGGTGGAATGACCAGTTGCTATGACGTGCACTGACCACCAGAGGGCAGACACTCAATGCAGGAGCTGCCCCCACAGGGGAAGCGCTGCTCAGTCAGAAGCCTTGAGCTGGCTCACGGCTGGTGAGCGCAGCAGCAGTAGTGGGAACCTCTCCTGTCTCCGCGGCAGTCAGACATCCCCCAAGGGCTCCTGGACTGCGAGAGGGCGCAAGCTGGGCTGAGGGACCTCCACCCCCCCGAGTGCACAAATTTTGTGCACCAGGTCTCTAGTCTTAGCATAATAAAATTTTCCCGAATCACTTATTCTTTTTTTTTTTAATATATTTTATTGATTTTTTACAGAGAGGAAGGGAGAGGGATAGAGAGTTAGAAACATCAATGAGAGAGAAACATCAATCAGCCGCCTCCTGCACACCTCCTACTGGGGATGTGCCCGCAACCAAGGTACATGCCCTTGACCGGAATCGAACCTG
>NW_005365599.1:263958-274179 GCF_000412655.1 Myotis brandtii | reverse complement strand
TGATGATGTTTCTCTCTCATTGATGTTTCTAACTCTCTATCCCTCTCCCTTCCTCTCTGTAAAAAAATCAATAAAATATATTAAAAAAAAAAAAGAAGTGTCTCTTGTTACTGACCTTAAACAGTGCTCTGCTGATTCACATGTACTCTGACTATGATTCAGAAGAGTCTGGTGGCAGGACAAAGTTTTCCTAAATCATGAAATGTGAGCAGTAATGACTATTATACCTGTGGATTTCAAACAGGATTCTGTTACAGTAATTTCAGGTATTTGCTGAATAGACTCTTCTGCCTATTTCTTTATATGCAGGTGATTTAAAAAAGGAATAAAAATTCTGTGACATATTTGAAGTTTGTCACACAGAGGCTTAGTTTGTGAATATAAAGTTAAAGAATATCATTTAGTTCCAGTTTTTAAAAACATCATTTGCCCTGGATCCCAAATTTCTTTTTTCTTTAATCCATTAGGATACTTTTTTTTTCCCACCATCATCTGAATGACTCTTGAATTGTCACAATTCCCAAATCGCTAGTACATCTTTCAAAATGACTTAAAATGGCACTAATAGTTTTGGACACCTTGTATAAAAGACACATTGCCTTCAATCACATAAAATCATATTCATGGCCTTTTAAAAAATTTTATTGTTTACACTATTACAGATGTTCCCATTTTCCTCCTCTTTCATGGTGTTTCTTTCTAAATTGCATTTTTAAGTCTATAAATACCTTTTGACACATCCTAAAAAGTGACTTAGCACAGTATTTCCTCAGGCATGTGCTGCAGGTTGGGTTCTTCAGAAATAGGTGCTGAGATGAAGGTGGAGGCACAAGTTATTCATTTGAAATCAACACTTGAGAAAGGAAGTCAGCAAAGCAGGGCTGGGCATAGAGAAAATAAAAACATAAAGCAGGTCTGTGGGAAGCTCTGGAGCAAATATTTCCCATCAGAGTTGACATGCATCAAGTTGCAATGGCCAGACCTTCTTACCCCTGCCTCTCCCGGAATCCAGGCTCAGGCTGCCCTGTGAGGACGTGACCTCTGGGGAGCTGGCATCTGCAGACCTGACCTAGAAGGAGCCAACAGCTGCAGGTGTCTGCTGACCACACTCCTGGCAGCTGGGCAACGAGTCTTTCCTTGAAGGAGGATCTGCACAGCACAGCTCTGTGTCCATGAGACGGTTTTCAGAGAGACAGATGAACAGTAAACATTTTAATGTATAGAAGCAAGATTTAGTATGTGAAATCCAAGATTTCATGGACTTGCTTGGAGAGGAGGACAAACTAATAAATATTTTCTTGTGAATAATTTTTAAAGAAAAATATTAAGTACAAAATAATTATAGGCAATAAGAAGCTATGGCAAAAATCATGAAGGTAGTCTTCAAGCCAGAAATTTTAGCAACACTGCTTGTAAGTTATAAGCCAACTGATTGTATTAGTGCTTATTAAAATATAAGTGCTTACTGAATACTTTAAAAGGACCCAAATAAATGTTGACCTCATTTCACATAGAAACTCATCATCAAATACAAAACTCAGGAAGAGACTAACACAAAAATAAAACATATTTCTTGGCATTTGAATCATGTGACTGTTACCTGGTCTAAAAATTAAGTAGAATGACCAGACCAGACACCATTTCAAATATATATTTTTCCTGTAGCAGCGCCTATTGGTATTACTTTTTTTGTTAACCCTCCCCCAAAGATATTTTTTCCCCATTGATTCTTAGAGAGAGGGGAAGGGGGGGGGGGAGAGAGAGAGAGAGAGAGAGAGAAGAGAAGGGAGAGAAACATCGATGTGAGAGAGACACACACAGGGTGGTTGCCTCCTGCACAAGCCCCAACCTGGGCCAGGGATCAAACCTGCAACCCAGGTACATGTCCTTGACTGGGAATTGAACCCGCAATCCTTTGGTCCATGGGCCAATGCTCTAACCACTGAGAAAAACTGGCCAGAGCTGGTATTACTTTGATTGAATTACTGCCAGGTAACTTTGAGAGTTCACTCATACTATGCTTTTTTTTTGTGGTAACCATAATGACATAGCCCCTTGGTGTTTATATAGTTGTTTAATTACAAAATAACACAACGTACCTCTATAGCTGCTTTGTTTCTTTGATGTCTTTTCAGCTTTCCAAAGGGAATTTTGCATATGCCATATAGCCTGTATTTTACCCCAAATTCAGTGACCAACTTATTAGAGCCTTCCATTCATTAGATTATAACTTTTGTTACAATTCTTTTTATCGCCAATTTAAAAAAATGACCTATGTCATAACAAGAGTTAGCTATACCATATTCTCAAAATGTGTTTTCATGAGAACATTAAATTAATCTCTAGAAACTTTGTAAACAGAATCCCGGGCTATTGAGTAGAAGAGGAAACATGTACCTTGATTTTACAGCTAATTGAACTGAAGTATAAAGCAATATCATTATAATGTTATGAACTGGAGATTTGAAAATTACACTTCATTTTAAACATGACAGAAACAAGCAAAAAAGATCGACTTACTCTTGGAAAAGAATTCCTGAATTACAGCTATATAGTATGTTTAACTAAATGTATGTATATGTGCATTTCGTTCTAGAGCTTTAAAACATAGCTGTTCTATGACTATCCTTATATCCTGAGAACTTTGCTCCAACAATTATCTCATACTTAAAATATCATCAAGCCCTGGCCAGATAGCTCAATTGGTGAGACCATCATACCAATACACCGAGGTTGCGAGTTTGATCCCTGGTCAGGGCACATACAAGAATCAACCAATAGCCCTAACTTGTTTGGCTCAGTGGATAGAGCGCCGGCCTGCAGACTGAAAGGTCACAGGTTCGATTCCGGTCAAGGGCATGTACCTTGGTTGCGGGCACATCCCCAGTAGGGGGTGTGCAGGAGGCAGCTGATTGATGTTTCTCTCTCATTGATGTTTCTATCCCTCTCCCTTACTCACTGTAAAAAGTCAATAAAATATATTTAAAAAAGAGAAAAGAATCAACCAATAAATAAGGAGGACAAAAAAAATTGATGTTTCTCTCTCTCTCTCTTCAACAAATAATAAAAAAAATTAAATCATCAATTGTTCTGTTCTGGTAGTCTGTTTCCCTTTTATCTAAGAGCAGGGACAAAATATCATGGTCAGTAAGAGCACTTACAAAGTGGTAGTGTGACTGAGGAATTGAATTTTAATTGTAACTAATTTAAATTTAAATAGCAAATTGTGGTTAGTGGTTATTGTATTGAACCGCACAGGTCTAGACTAATGATTTCATGGATATCCAATTTTATCATTTCTTCTACATGTATTAGCTAGGATTCTTCTATATAAAAGGACTCCCAGGATGACATTAAACTAAATTTCCAGTGTGACGTGTCTTCGGAACACCTAGGAAGAGTAAATATGAAATTAACCAGTATTACCCCCAATAAATTCAATACAAAAATATGCAATTGAAGTAAATGATGAGGTGTTAGGATAGAGTAAAAAAGATCACAAAGAAAAATATTACCTGTGTTTGACCCTGTTGGTGAACTGCCTGTAGTCCCTAACATGTCCAGCTCATCCATCCTCCAGGTGAGTGTTGGGTAAGAGCTCAGGGCAGCACATTCACACTGAAATGCCACATCTGGCAATGCCTGGAAGGTTAGGTGCTGTGTCTGCCCCCACACCTGGCAGTGGTCACAAGACATTCTGAGAGTATCAATGACCAATCCTCCTGCCTCAGGATGAGACAGTCTGTAATGGCATTCATGCTGAGCTCCCGGTGGAATCAGGCTGAGGACAGACTTCAGCTGCCTCCACATTAGCATCTACTTCTCTCCTTCTTCCCTCACTCCCTTGTAAGTTTCACCTGAACTGCGCTCCCTCAATAAGTCACTTGCACAGGAATCTCTTTCTCAGGCTCACCTTCGAGGGAACTGAACACATTACCATCCACTTCCTCCCTCTGTACCATTTTCTCTACCACAGAAACCCTCACTGAGTAGATATAACTACTCTTGATTTTTCCAGCCATGTTGAATAGGGTCAGACAAGCATCTTGTACAGAGAAGATTTCACTAAAAGAAGGTCTTCAAATTGTAGCCTGCATTTTGAGAGAATTGAAAATTCAAGTCCACATGTGTTCTTCTATGCCTTTCTTCTGTTCTAGGATCCGAATCACATGTAGATGCTCTTTTCCAGGGGGTGTACTTTTTAAAAATGCACTGTTGGGCGGTCCAGCGCAAGATACTCACTGACATTAGTATTCGCTTCTCTGTTTCCAACAAACATAGCTAATAAAAATATACTACAGATTTTACAATTTATATATATTTAGCATTGAGTTCTACTCACAAGGAGTACAATTTCTATTCTTATCTTTAGAAGGCAGAATTAAAGCACGTACCCATGAATTATAATGGCTAAATTGTAAATGATCTCACTAGAGGTTTAAAAAAATACTCCTGTGGCCTGTTAGATTCAATAAAATAGATAAGTAGTTTCTAAATATGTCTAATTTCCAGGAAGAATATTACATAAAGAAAAACATTGTCTCAACATCTTCGATGATCTCTGAATTTAATTACACCATCTTCTGTCTATTAGAAAACATTGGCTTATATCTTTGTAAAAGTCAAGGCATTTCTACTTAAAATAGCAATGCTCAAATTGTGAGGTTAAATAGATATCTTTAAAGCAAAGGGGTGGGGAGGGGTCAAATTTGGGTATGTTTATTTATTTAACACCATAGGTTATAGTGCTACATTAGATAATATAAGGCATTCCATTTCAGAAATTGGCTCAGGGTGAATTTAAATAATTCACAGTTTAATGAAATGAAATCTAGAAACACAATACCTTTAGCGAGTGACATAGGCACTCTCTCAGCTTGCGCCTCTCTCTTTTTACCCCACCACCAGCTTCTGCTTCACATGGATCCTTAGCTTTTATGAGTCTATAGTTACTTTGTCTACTGGATCTCATCCTGTTCTCCCAAGAAATGTTACCCCTTTATCTTAGACCTCTTTTTCTCTTTCCAACATTGCCCACTCTGTGCTTGCACTTGTGCCACTGCAGAAAACAACAACAAACACCTGTGCAGACTAGTTTCAAGTTCTATTTACTATATTCAGAGTAAAATTGAGCATCTTTTTATGTTTTTTAAGAAACATTTGTATTTCATTTTCTGTGAACTTTCTGACACATACTTTACCAATTTTTTACTTGATTGTAGTTTTTCCATTAGAATTTCTAGGAGTTCTTTATATATTAGTGTGGTCTCACTTTAGATACACGGTCATGAATCTCAGGAATTGCTGTTGCCCAGCAACCCTACTGTTTCCCTAATACATTCATCCTTTCATTTTCCCATGGTCCCAAGTAAGTATTTCATAATTTCTCTTTTCTCCTCAAACTTCCAACAACTTATCCTACATACTCACTTTCAGGCTGTATTCTATTTCACTAAGAAATATCAATGCCCTTCAGCCAAGACCACCGGCAACACACCTGTAGTTGAACAACATTGGGTTTGTTGTGTCATTGCAATGAGGGTGAAAGCACACCACAGAGAATCATGCAGACACCTCAGTTAAAGGGTGTTAAAAGGGATTTACTATAGGATTTGGGTTTGTGTTAGCTAATTTGAGGGGAGGATTCTAGAAGTGGGGCTTTCTTCTGGATTATATGTTGTCAAAAAGTTGCAGTAATTCTATGATTGGGTGTGTTAATAAATTCATCTTATTTAAAAGGTGGGAGGAACTACGTGAGACTAATGTTGTGATTGGGGAAGAAGAGAAGTCAAGTATATTAGCCAGCATAGTTGAGGGGGGGGGGCGTGGAGAGGGGAAGGATATGTGGTCACTTTTACGCTTTGAACTATGTCCACATTTTTGTCTCTGTTTACACATGATTATGGAGTAGCCTTGATTTTTGTCTTGCTCTATCAAGTGGCGTTTTTTTTCTGTTTTAACATTATACGCTTTGAACTATGTCCACATTTTTGTCTCTGTTTAGACATGATTATGGAGTAACCTTAATTTTTGTCTTGCTCTATCAAGTGGCGGTTTTTTCTGTTTTAACATTGGTGTTGTGTGAAATTTTGTATGTTTGACAGAACACCATGGTCTGGCTGTCAAGGTCTGCTTTGAAGCAATCAGAAGAGAGCTTCCACAGACTCACCTCACCACATCCATTCAAGTACATGCACTAGTGGGGGAAAAAAAGGAGAAACATGTAATACTCTTTGTAATAATTTAAGCAATAAAAAAATATATATAAAAAAAACACAAAAAAAAAACACAGAACTTGACTGGAAATCCTGGCTAGAGATCCTGGCTAGGCTGCTGATCAATTGAAAAAAAAAAAAAGAAAAAGAAAAACATTGTCTCAACATCTTCGATGATCTCTGAATTTAATTACACCATCTTCTGTCTATTAGAAAACATTGGCTTATATCTTTGTAAAAGTCAAGGCATTTCTACTTAAAATAGCAATGCTCAAATTGTGAGGTTAAATAGATATCTTTAAAGCAAAGGGGTGGGGAGGGGTCAAATTTGGGTATGTTTATTTATTTAACACCATAGGTTATAGTGCTACATTAGATAATATAAGGCATTCCATTTCAGAAATTGGCTCAGGGTGAATTTAAATAATTCACAGTTTAATGAAATGAAATCTAGAAACACAATACCTTTAGCGAGTGACATAGGCACTCTCTCAGCTTGCGCCTCTCTCTTTTTACCCCACCACCAGCTTCTGCTTCACATGGATCCTTAGCTTTTATGAGTCTATAGTTACTTTGTCTACTGGATCTCATCCTGTTCTCCCAAGAAATGTTACCCCTTTATCTTAGACCTCTTTTTCTCTTTCCAACATTGCCCACTCTGTGCTTGCACTTGTGCCACTGCAGAAAACAACAACAAACACCTGTGCAGACTAGTTTCAAGTTCTATTTACTATATTCAGAGTAAAATTGAGCATCTTTTTATGTTTTTTAAGAAACATTTGTATTTCATTTTCTGTGAACTTTCTGACACATACTTTACCAATTTTTTACTTGATTGTAGTTTTTCCATTAGAATTTCTAGGAGTTCTTTATATATTAGTGTGGTCTCACTTTAGATACACGGTCATGAATCTCAGGAATTGCTGTTGCCCAGCAACCCTACTGTTTCCCTAATACATTCATCCTTTCATTTTCCCATGGTCCCAAGTAAGTATTTCATAATTTCTCTTTTCTCCTCAAACTTCCAACAACTTATCCTACATACTCACTTTCAGGCTGTATTCTATTTCACTAAGAAATATCAATGCCCTTCAGCCAAGACCACCGGCAACACACCTGTAGTTGAATAACATTGGGTTTGTTGCGTCATTGCAATGAGGGTGAAAGCACACCACAGAGAGTCATGCAGACACCTCAGTTAAAGGGTGTTAAAAGGGATTTACTATAGGATTTGGGTTTGTGTTAGCTAATTTGAGGGGAGGATTCTAGAAGTGGGGCTTTCTTCTGGATTATATGTTGTCAAAAAGTTGCAGTAATTCTATGATTGGGTGTGTTAATAAATTCATCTTATTTTAAAGATGGGAGGAACTACGTGAGGCTAACGCTGTGATTGGGGAAGAAGAGAAGTCAAGTATATTAGCCAGCATAGTTGAGGGGGGGGGGCGTGGAGAGGGGAAGGATATGTGGTCACTTTTACGCTTTGAACTATGTCCACATTTTTGTCTCTGTTTAGACATGATTATGGAGTAACCTTAATTTTTGTCTTGCTCTATCAAGTGGCGTTTTTTTTCTGTTTTAACATTAGTGTTGTGTGAAATTTTGTATGTTTGACAGAACACCATGGTCTGGCTGTCAAGGTCTGCTTTGAAGCAATCAGAAGAGAACTTCCACAGACTCACCTCACCACAACCATTCAAGTACATGCACTAGTGCCCATATTTTGTTTCTTGATACTAAGGATGAACAATCCATGTTCCTTTCCGAGGCCAGCCTATCCAATTGCATATGACATCCTACCCCTTTTCCTATTCAAGCTCTTCACTCCTCTCTCTCCTATATCAGTAATTTTACCTCTCATGAGTACTCCCATGTATTCAAACATGCTATTATTGTGCCCATCTTAAAACACACACAAATTTTTTAAAACAAAGCGAAACAGAGGACAAATGACTCAGCCTGCGTCTTAAGCGTCTCCCTTTTCTACCCCCTCCCTGTCCCCACATTACCTTTACCTTCCTCTCTACTAAGTTCCAAGGGCCCTTTTGCCTCTGTAACTCATTTCCTGAACCCATATCCTCTAAGACTCACTTCTACCTCTGTGACTTTGTAAATAAACTTTCTCTTATAAAACAACAACAACAAAAACAACAAAGCAAAACAACTAGTCCTGTTTTGATTCTACTTTCCCCTCTAGCTACGGTCCTATTTAACTTCCTCATTTAGAGCAAAACTTAATTGTTTCTATATGCTGCCTTATACTCCTTTTCTTTTCTCTTGAATCTACTCTCTATTGAAATTGTTATGTCCAGTTCATTAATGACATCCAGATTGCTAAATGCAGAGTAACACAGAACCGTTCTCAGTTCTCATCTTACTTGATCTATTAGCATCTTTGATTTTCCAGCCTCCTTGAAATTCTCCCTCTGGCTTTAGGGTAAAGTCCTCTATCTCATTGACCATTCCTTCTCAAGAGTCTTTGCTGTTTCCTTTTCATGTCCTCAACTTCTATATCTTGGAGTGTTCCTGGGACAAGTCATTGGATGTTTTTACTACCTACCTTTAGTCACCTGGTGACCTCACCCATTTTCATAGCTTTAAAAACCATTGCTATTATGATAATTCCCAAATTTACATTCTCTGATTTTCAGGTTATATATACAAGTTCCCACTCCACATTTCCTCTTCGACGTCTAATTGGCATCTCAAACTTAACATATTTAAAACTCATAGCTCTCCTAATTGTCCTTCTCTGAGGCATTCTTATCGCAGTAAATGGCTGATCTATCCTTTCAATTGTCCAAGCCAATAGCTTTAGAGTTGTCCTTAACTTTACTCTCTCATACTGCACAACCAATCCATCAGGAAATCATTTTTATTCTTCTTTCAAAATACTGTACATGCAGAATCTGACCACTTCTCACCACTACTGTTACTACCACACCGGTCCAAATCATCACCTCATCTATGAGTTATTGCAGTAAGCTTTGAATTGGTCTCTTAGATTGTATTATTTCCCCTTTATAAGCCCTGCTTCTAGCATTTGTGGAGCGTGGGCCAAGAATACAAATGGATGCCCATGTTTGCATACATTTTTAAAAATTATAAATAACAAATTTAAATATTTTCTACTGTCCTATCTTGGCAAATATACCTCTACAAAGACCCGAGAGACCAATATAAATTTAGAATTCTTGGGCTTCTCAGAGTTCTGTGTCAGGAAGTACGTGATGTAGAGAGAACTTCCCTGACCACTAGCCTGCAACCTGCTCTTCTTCTATTCCCAGCTCTGGTTCCACTCCCCACTGCAAGGAGCACTGTGTTCATGTATGTGGACCCCAGTCTACATGTCCAAGCTTCGTCCTCACCCATTACAAACAGCCACCTGTTGGAAACTCCACAGCCTGAGCATGTGCACACCAGTGATATTATCCACTCTTGGAAGAACAAACCCTTGGAGGAGGACTTTGGAGTTCCTGGAAGTGGATTTGGGACAGGTTGGGCAAGGAATTCCGGGGTTCTCACTATTTGGAGTGTGATCTTGAAAGGGAGGTTGTGGCCAGAGGAGGCCCAGAGTAGAGCCCTCAAAAGTAGTTCAAGGCAGGATCTTTCTTATCTGGATGTTAGGTAAACTCCCTTTTACTGTCTGTAAGGGGAAAGGACACCCCTCTGTCTACAACCTCCTTATCCCAGTAGAGGTGGCACTCGGAGGGGTTTTAGAACCTGAGCAGAGTGAAGAGGGTGTAGAATGGAGGGACTGCAATGGCTGGGTAAGGGTGTTAAGGTGGGGTGGATGAGAAGGGAGCCTGTGCAGGGGGCAGAGTTTAACACTGCACACTGAAGAAGATAGGGCAGCTAATTGTAACGTGATTTGGGGCTAGATTCTCTTGCTATAAAGGACATTATTGGGACAATTTGTGGAGCTTTAATGGGGTGTGATAATTAGAAGGCAGTGATATAATGTTAATTTCCCAGTTTTGTTGGTCATATGATTTTAAATATGTTTTAA